>NC_053393.1:409269731-409448876 GCF_905171765.1 Bufo bufo | reverse complement strand
CTTGAATTTCAGGTCTCTAGGATTGTGGATTCTCGCATTGTCCGCGGTTCTCTCCAGTACCTCGTTTATTGGGAGGGTTATGGTCCTGAGGAGAGGATGTGGGTCCCAGTGGCGGACATTAAGGCCACTCGTCTCATCAGGGCTTTCCATAGGTCTCATCCTGAGAAGGTGGGCTCTGAGTGTCCGGAGTCCACCCGTAGAGGGAGGGGTACTGTCACCGCCAGCTCTGTGAGAAGGTCTGGAAGACGTTCTTCTCTACCTGTTGTATGATGTTCTTTGTTTTGGTTTCACTTTCTCATCTCCTTTTCATCTCCCAGCTGTCACCTATTTGCACTGATTGTCTCCCTTTATATTCCCTCCCATACTGCCTCACTTTGCGGTTTATACTTCTTCCTGGATTGTGTTCACTGCTGGAGGCTGCTTCTCCTGATTCCTCAGATAAGTCTGTTTTCTTTATTTGTGTTTCTTGCTGGCTTGATTGTAGGTGACCCTGACTCCGTCCGTATTAAGTGCAGGGAGCCGGTGGTCGTGTCCCCTCACTATTATAGGGTTTTCAGGTGTCACATAACATAAGGTACGAGGACATGCAATCTTCTACCATAAAGATCTTTGCATGGGCATAGCAGTCAGGGAGAGCTCTTAGGGTTTTATAGGGCTCACCCATATGCTCCTTAGTTTGGGATCAAGCCAGTCGGATGTTTATTTATAAGTTCCAGCTTTCTGCAACACCATCCGTGGCAGAGTAGAAGCCTGGACAGAGGGGCGGCTGTTGATGTAGTGTTTCTAGATTTTGCAAAGGCTTTTGATATTGTCCCTCATAGATGTTTAATAGGTACAGTAAGGTCTATAGGCTTGGAAAGTATAAGTTATGGATAAATGTAAATTTATGCATCTTGGTAGTAATATTCTCTGTGCTTCATATGTCCTAGGGGATGTAACACTGGGAGAATCAATTATAGAGATTGATTTGGGTGTCCTTGTAGATGGTAGATTAAATAACAGTATACAATGTCAATCAGCTGCTTCTAAGGCTACCAGGATATTGTCATGCATTAAACGAGGCATGGACAGGGATGTATTATTACCACTTTACAAATTGTTGGTGCGGCCTCATCTTGAATATGCTGTTTAGTACTGGGCACCAGTCCATAGAAAGGACGCTCTGCAACTGGAAAAAGTACAGAGGAGAGCAACTAAAGGGACATTAGTTATAAAGAAAGATAAAAATAATTAAATGTATTTCGTTTTAAGAAGAGACATCTAAGGGGGGACATGATTAACCTATACAAATATATAAATGGGCCATACAAAAAATACGGTGAAAAACATTTCCATGTAAAATGTTCTCAAAAGCCAAAGGGGCACTGCATCCACCTGGAGAAGAAAAAGTTTAGTCTCCAGAAGCTTCAAATCATCTTTACTGTAAGAACTGTGAATCTGTGGAATAGACTTCCTCAGGACGTTGTCACAGCAGGAACAGTGGACAGTTTTAAAAAGGGTTCAGATGAATTATTGAAAGTAAATGACTTTAATGCTTATGAAAACGCTTAGAAATCTGAGTCTAACTTCCTTCTGGGATTTGTGTCCGCACCTACAGTATCTGGAGATGAGCGAATCAAGGCTGACAAAGTGCAATTCGATCCGAATTTCAGAAAACATTAGATTTTTCACTGAAGCCAAATTTCCTCACGCTTCTTGGTAACGAATCACATTTTTTCCTAATGGCTGCTGCAAGTGTGAGGACATGGAGAAAGAAACTCTGGAAAGGCGGGATCACCCATAATACCATGCATGCAGCCAATCAGCAGCCAGCCGGCTCTGTGATGTCACAGCCCTATAAATAGCGTCAGCTATCATAGATTCTGCCATTTACCAGTGTACTTAGTGCAGGGAGAGACGTCTGCAGGCGCTAGGGACAGTGTTAGAAAAAACGTAATTGTGCTAAAAAAAAACGATTTACAAGTCCGCTAACTTGGGACAAAAATTTCAATCTTTCATGGACTCAATATGCCCCTCAGTGAATACCTTGGGGTGTATTCTTTCCAAAATGGGGTCATTTGTGGGGTGTTTGTACTGCCCTAGCATTTGAGGGTCTCCGCAATCATTACATGTATGGCCAGCATAAGGAGTTTCTGCTATTCTCCTTATATTGAGCATACGGGTAATGAGATATTTTTTTTTTCCGTATAGCCTCTGGGCTGAAAGAAAAAATGAACGGCACAGATTTCTTCATTCGCATCGATCAATGTGGATGAAAAAATCTCTGCCAAAAAAAAAAAAAAAAGGAGGGGAAAGGCGTCTGCCAGGACATAGGAGCTCCGCCCAACATCCATACCCACTTAGCCCGTATGCCCTGGCAAACCAGATTTCTCCATTCACATCAATCGATGTGAATGAAGAAATCATTGGCGGGATTTTTTTTTTTATATACAAAGTGTTTGCCAAAGTATATGAACACCGCCGCCTCCTCAGCTCATATTCCTCGGCAAACGTATCTTTTACTGCAGAGGATAAATCTCGTCTTGCAGCGCCGCATACACTGACTTTTGTGTAATCTGACAGCAGCGCAATGCTTCTGTCAGAATGCACATCAGTGCTGCAGCTGGTTCATCGGTTGGTCCACCTGGAAGGTAAAAAAAAAAAAAAACCAGGCCGCAACGCAATAAATTTATTAACTTTATAATAACTTTTGAACAGAACATATAAACTTTATTTAACTTTTTGAACTGAACGTTAACTTTTTTTGCTTACATGTGTTTTTTTTTTTTTTTTTTACCCTTATAGGACAAACCTCTCCTTCCCCATGGGACAATGTGCAAAGCGCAAATAGCCCAAAGATGTGGCGAAGTACATTATGCACTTTATCCCAGGTGAAAGGAGAGGTTTGCAGCAGCTGTCAGTAAAAGGGCCCTAATAGCCCTGTGTGCCTATCCTGTGAGATGCAATCCCTATGCTAAGTGTACCCGTGTGTGGTACTTCCGGAAACACTCCCCTAAGCATAGGGCAGGGTGGTCAGGGCAGTCAGGACAGAAATAGCGGGTGTCACGCCTTATTCCACTCCTGCTACAGACACGACATTTTTTTCAGGGTGACGGTTGGGTTGAGGTACCAGCAACGACATTGGGGAAATGTCGCTCGTGTAGACGGCTCACTACACTGGTGGTTGGGGCCATGGAACCTCCTGGATACAGGAGGTTCTCGATGATCTCTTCCTGAAATTTGAGGAAGGATCGTGTTCTCCCAGCCTTACTGTAGAGAACAAAACTATTATATGCAGCCAATTGAATCAACTATACAGGCACCTTCTTATACCAGCGTCTGGTGCGTCAGGAAACTAAATAGGGAGACAACATCTGGTCATTGAAGTCCACCCCTCCCATGAGCGCATTATAGTCGTGGACTGAGAGGGGCTTTTCAATGACACGGGTTGCCCGTTCAATTTGTATTGTCGTGTCTGCGTGAATGAAGGAGAGCATGTAAACGTCACGCTTGTCTCTCCATTTCACCGCGAGCAGTTCTTCGTTACACAAGGCAGCCCTCTCCCCCCTTGCAAGACGGGTGGTAACGAGCCATTAGGGGAAGCCCCGGCGACTAGGTCGCACGGTGCCACAGCAGCCAATCTGTTCTAGGAACAAATGCCTGAAGAGGGTCACACTTGTGTAAAAATTGTCACATAAAGATGGTACCCCTTGCCAAATAAGGGTGACACCAAGTCCCAGACTGTCTTCCCACTGCTCCCCAGGTAGTCAGGGCAACCGACCGGCTCCAGGGTCTGATCTTTTCCCTCATAGATCCGAAATTTGTGGGTATAGCCTGTGGCCCTTTCACAGAGCTTATACAATTTGACCCCATACCGGGCGCGCTTGCTTGGAATGTATTGTTTGAAGCCAAGGCGCCCGGTAAAATGTATAAGGGACTCGTCTACACAGATGTTTTGCTCAGGGGTATACAAATCTGCAAATTTCTGGTTGAAGTGGTCTATGAGGGGCCGAATTTTGTGGAGCCGGTAAAAAGCTGGGTGGCCTCTGGGACGGGAGGTGCTGTTGTCGCTAAAGTGCAGGAAATGCAGGATGGTCTCAAAACGTGTCCTGGACATAGCAGCAGAGAACATGGGCATGTGATGAATTGGGTTTGTGGACCAATATGACCGCAATTCATGCTTTTTGGTTAGACCCATGTTCAGGAGAAGGCCCAGAAAATTTTTAATTTCGGAAACTTGGACTGGTTTCCACCGGAAAGGCTGGGCATAAAAGCTTCCCAGGTTGGCGGCTATAAATTGAGTGGCATACCGATTTGTTTTTGCCACGACTAAGTCCAAGAGCTCTGCAGTCAAGAACAGCTCAAAAAATCCCAGTGCCGAACCGATCTGAGCTGTCTCAACCCGAACTCCAGACTGGCCGGTGAAAGGGGGAACTACAGGTGCGGCTGAAGTTGGGGACTGCCAATCAGGGTTTGCCAGCACCTCAGGGACTCTAGGGGCTCTACGGGCCTGTCTTTGCGGTGGCTGCGACGGGGTAATTATTGCACGTGCCACCGTACCAGCTTCAACTGCCCTTCTGGCGCTCGCCACTTCACCATGTTGTACGGCAGTGTTGGTACTAGGTCCAGGATGGGCTGCGCTGCTGGTTTATGCCTCACCACGTAATCCGACAGCGCCAGCCCCACAATGTATTCTTTTCACCTTATTGTTTCTTTCCCTAAATTATTAGAGATGAACTAATCGAATCAGACGAAGTGGAATTCGATCCGGATTTCAGGAAAAATTTGATTCACAACGAATGCGAATTTCCTCGCGCTTCATGGTAACTAATCGCAATTTTTCCTAAAATGGCAGCTACAATGTGAGGACAAGTGACAAGAAACTCTGGGAAGGCGGGCTGACCCATAATGCCATGCATGCAACCAATTAGCAGCCAGCCAGCCCTGTGTCACGGCGGCCATCTTAGAGTCAGACATTTTTAAGCGTTCTGAGTGCAGGGACAGACGTGAGAAGACGCTAGGGACAGCAATTGGAAAAACATGATTGTGAAAAAAAACTGAAAAAAAGATTTATAAGTGCAGGGAAAGGATAAGGAGGAATCATTTCTTATCATCTTATTGCAGGGAGAGACGTCAGAAAGCGACAGGAACAGTGCCATAAAAGAGATTTACAAGTGCAGGGAAAGGATAGGGAGGAATCATTTCACAGCATCTTAGTGCATGGAGAGACATCAGAAGGCACTAGGGACAGCTCTGTCATTCCAGCTATTTGTTCTTGGGGTGCAAGTGCTATGTTAAAAAGCCTTTAGTGGCTTATATCTTTTCAAACAGGAAAGATATGTACGCAGTTCACTTCTGCAGTTTTATGTGTTGAAAGCATACAGAAGGAAAAAAACATACGCACTTCAATGGTGCACTTATTTGTGGCAAAAGCATTTAGTGGCCTATTTCATTATAGAAGAAAAAAATATACGCACTTCACTGGTGCACTTATTTGTGGCAAAAGCGTTCAGTGGCCTATTTCATTATAGAAGAAAAATATATACGCACTTAACTGGTGCACTTATTTGTGGCAAAAGGGTTTAGTGGCCTATTTCATTATAGAAAGGAAAAAATATACGCACTTCACTGGTGCACTTATTTGTGGCAAAAGCGTTTAGTGGCCTATTTCATTATAGAAAGAAACAAATATACGCACTTCACAGGTGCACTTATTTGTGGCAAAAGCGTTTAGTGGCCTATTTTAGTACAGAAATAAAAATATATACGCACTTAACTGGTGCACTTATTTGTGGCAAAAGGGTTCAGTGGCCTATTTCATTACAGAAAGAAAATAATATACACACTTCACTGGTGCAGTTATTTGTGGCAAAGGGGTTTAGTGGACTATTTCAGTACAGAAAGAAAAATATATGCACACTTCACTGGTGCACTTATTTGTGGCAAAAGCATTCAGTGGCCTATTTCATTATAGAAAGAAAAAAATATACGCACTTCACTGGTGCAGTTATTTGTGTCAAAAGGGTTTAGGGGCCTATTTCATTATAGAAAGAAAAAAATATATGCACTTCACTGGTGCACATATTTGTGGCAAAAGCGTTTAGTGGCTATTTCATTATAGAAAGAAAAAAATATATGCACTTCACAGGTACACTTATTTGTGGCAAAAGCATTTAGTGGCCTATTTCAGTACAAAAAGAAAAATATATTCTCAGTTCACGTCAGCGGTTATATGTGTTGAGAGCGTGGCTGGGAGTCAGCAGGGTGGCAGCAGTGGGAGCCAAATGTGCCCGGGGTAGAGCATCAGCTTCACAGCAGCCTACCTACCCGGGAAGTAGTGATGCAGGGGTTCACGGAAGTAGCGGTGGTAGCAGTTAGTCATTGCGGCAGTTCTATGTGTTATTTTTAGAGTTGAGCGAACACCTGGATGTTCGGGTTCGAGAAGTTCGGCCGAACTTCCCGGAAATGTTCGGGTTCGGGATCCGAACCCGACCCGAACTTCGTCCCGAAACCCGAACCCCGAACCCCATTGAAGTCAATGGGGACCCAAACTTTTCGGCAATAAAAAGGCTGTAAAACAGCCCAGGAAAGGGCTAGAGGGCTGCAAAAGGCAGCAAAATGTAGTTAAATCCCCTGCAAACAAATGTGGATAGGGAAATGAATAAAAATAAAAATAAAATAAATAAAAATGAACCAATATCAATTGGAGAGAGGTCCCATAGCAGAGAAACAGGCTTCATGTTAGCAGAGAATCAGTCTTCATGTCATAGCAGAGAATCAGGCTTCATGTCACCCACCACTGGAACAGGACACTGTCAGATATTTTTTGGCCCCGGCACCCAGACAGAGGAGAGAGGTCCCATAACAGAGAGTCAGGCTTCATGTCATAGCAGAGAATCAGGCTTCACGTCACCCAACACTGGAACAGTCCATTGTCACATATTTAGGCCCAGGCACCCAGGGAGAGGAGAGAGGTCCCATAGCAGAGAATTTGGCTTCATGTCAGCAGAGAATCAGTCTTCATGTCATAGCAGAGAATCAGGCTTCATGTCACCCACCACTGGAACAGGCCACTGTCAGATATTTTTAGGCCCCCGGCACCCAGACAGAGGAGAGAGGTCCCATAACAGAGATTCAGGCTTCATGTCAGCAGAGAATCAGTCTTCATGTCATAGCAGAGAATCAGGCTTCATGTCACCCACCACTGGAACAGGCCACTGTCAGATATTTTTAGGCCCCGGCACCCAGACAGAGGAGAGAGGTCCCATAACAGAGATTCAGGCTTCATGTCAGCAAAGAATCAGTCTTCATGTCATAGCAGAGAATCAGGCTTCATGTCACCCACCACTGGAACAGGCCACTGTCAGATATTTTTAGGCCCCGGCACCCAGACAGAGGAGAGAGGTCCCATATCAGAGATTCAGGGTTCATGTCAGCAGAGAATCAGTCTTCATGTCATAGCAGAGAATCAGGCTTCACGTCACCCACCACTGGAACAGTCCATTGTCACATAATTAGGCCCAGGCACCCAGACAGAGGAGAGAGGTCCCATAGCAGAGAATCTGGCTTCATGTCAGCAGAGAATCAGTCTTTATGTCATAGCAGAGAATCAGGCTTCATGTCACCCACCACTGGAACAGGCCACTGTCAGATATTTTTAGGCCCCGGCACCCAGACAGAGGAGAGGTTCATTCAACTTTGGGTTGCCCCGCAATATAATGGTAAAATAAAAATAAAAATAGGATTGAATGAGGAAGTGCCCTGGAGTACAATAATATTTTGTTAAGGGGAGGTAGTTAATGTCTAATCTGCACAAGGGATGGACAAGTCCTGTGGGATCCATGCCTGGTTCATTTTTATGAACGTCAGCTTGTCCACATTGGCTGTAGACAGGCGGCGGCGTTTGTCTGTAATGACGCCCCCTGCCATGCTGAATACACGTTCAGACAAAACGCTGGCCGCCGGGCAGGCCAGCACCTCCAAGGCATAAAAGGCTAGCTCTGGCCACGTGGACAATTTGGAGACCCAGATGTTGAATGGGGCCGAACCATCAGTCAGTACGTGGAGGGGTGTGCACAGGTACTGTTCTACAATGTTATTGAAATGTTGCCTCCTGCTAACACATTCCGTATCAGGTGGTGGTGCAGTTAGCTGTGGCGTGGTGACAAAACTTTTCCACATCTCTGCCATGCTAACCCTGCCCTCAGAGGAGCTGGGCGTGACACAGCTGCGTTGGCGACCTCTTGCTCCTCCTCTGCCTTCGTCTTGGGCTTCCACTGGTTCCCCTGTGACATTTGGAAATGCTCTCAGTAGTGCGTCTACCAACGTGCGCTTGTACTCGCGCATCTTACTATCACGCTCCAGTGCATGCAGTAAGGTGGGCACATTGTCTTTGTACCATGGATCCAGCAGGGTGGCAACCCAGTAGTCCGCACACGTTAAAATGTGGGCAACTCTGCTGTCGTTGCGCAGGCACTGCAGCATGTAGTCGCGCATGTGTGCCAGGCTGCCCAGAGGTAAGGACAAGCTGTCCTCTGTGGTAGGCATATCGTCATCGTCGTGCGTTTCCCCCCAGCCACGCACCAAAGATGGGCCCGAGCTGCGTTGGGTGCCACCCCGCTGTGAACATGCTTCATCCTCATCCTCCTCCACCTCCTCCTCATCCTCGTCCTCCTCGTCCTCCAGTAGTGGGCCCTGTCTGGCCACATTTGTACCTGGCCTCTGCTGTTGCAAAAAACCTCCCTCTGAGTCACTTCGAAGAGACTGGCCTGAAAGTGCTAAAAATGACCCCTCTTCCTCCTCCTCCTCCTGGGCCACCTCCTCTTCCATCATTGCCCTAAGTGTTTTCTCAAGGAGACATAGAAGTGGTATTGTAACACTGATAACGGCGTCATCGCCACTGGCCATGTTGGTGGAGTACTCGAAACAGCGCAACAGGGCACACAGGTCTCGCATGGAGGCCCAGTCATTGGTGGTGAAGTGGTGCTGTTCCGCAGTGCGACTGACCCGTGCGTGCTGCAGCTGAAACTCCACTATGGCCTGCTGCTGCTCGCACAGTCTGTCCAGCATGTGCAAGGTGGAGTTCCAACTGGTGGGCACGTTGCATATGAGGCGGTGAGCGGGAAGGCCGAAGTTACGCTGTAGCGCAGACAGGCGAGCAGCGGCAGGATGTGAACGCCGGAAGCGCGAACAGACGGCCCGCACTTTATGCAGCAGCTCTGACATGTCGGGGTAGTTGTGAATGAACTTCTGCACCACCAAAATCAGCACATGCGCCAGGCAAGGGATGTGCGTCAAACCGGCTAGTCCCAGAGCTGCAATGAGATTTCGCCCATTATCGCACACCACCAGGCCGGGCTTGAGGCTCACCGGCAGCAACCACTCGTCGGTCTGTTGTTCTATACCCCCCCCCCACAACTCCTGTGCGGTGTGGGGCCTGTCCCCCAAACATATGAGTTTCAGAATGGCCTGCTGACGTTTACCCCGGGCTGTGCTGAAGTTGGTGGTGAAGGTGTGTGGCTGACTGGATGAGCAGGTGGAAGAAGAGGAGGAGGAAGCTGAGGAGGAGGAGACAGGAGGCAAAGAATGTTGCCCTGTGATCCTTGGCGGCGGAAGGACGTGCGCCAAACAGCTCTCCGCCTGGAGCCCAGCCGCCACTACATTTACCCAGTGTGCAGTTAGAGAGATATAGCGTCCCTGGCCGTGCTTACTGGTCCACGTATCTGTGGTTAGGTGGACCTTGCCACAGATGGCGTTGCGCAGTGCACACTTGATTTTATCAGATACTTGGTTGTACAGGGAAGGCACGGCTCTCCTGGAGAAGTAGTGCCAGCTGGGAACAACATACTGCGGGACAGCAAGCGACATGAGCTGTTTGAAGCTGTCTGTGTCCACCAGCCTAAATGACAGCATTTCATAGGCCAGTAGTTTAGAAATGCTGGCATTCAGGGCCAGGGATCGAGGGTGGCTAGGTGGGAATTTACGCTTTCTCTCAAATGTTTGTGAGATGGAGAGCTGAACGCTGCCGTGTGACATGATTGAGATGCTTGGTGACGCAGGTGGTGGTGTTGGTGGTACATCTTATGTTTGCTGGGCGCAGGTGCCAACGTTCCTCCAGAGGCGGAGGAAGAGGCCGAGGCGGCGGCAGCAGCAGAAGAGGCCGAGGCGGCAGCAGCAGAAGAGGTAGCAGGGGGAGCCTGAGTGACTTCCTTGTTTTTAAGGTGTTTACTCCACTGCAGTTCATGCTTTGCATGCAGGTGCCTGGTCATGCAGGTTGTGCTAAGGTTCAGAACGTTAATGCCTCGCTTCAGGCTCTGATGGCACAGCGTGCAAACCACTCGGGTCTTGTCGTCAGCACATTGTTTGAAGAAGTGCCATGCCAGGGAACTCCTTGAAGCTGCCTTTGGGGTGCTCGGTCCCAGATGGCGGCGGTCAGTAGCAGGCGGAGTCTCTTGGCGGCGGGTGTTCTGCTTTTGCCCACTGCTCCCTCTTTGTCTTTTGCTACGCTGTTGGCTCGGTCTCACCACTGCCTCTTCCTCCGAACTGTGAAAGTCAGTGGCACGACCTTCATTCCATGTGGGGTCTAGGACCTCATCGTCCCCTGAATCGTCTTCCACCCAGTCTTGATCCCTGACCTCCTGTTCAGTCTGCACACTGCAGAAAGACGCAGCAGTTGGCACCTGTGTTTTGTCATCGTCAGAGACGTGCTGAGGTGGTATTCCCATGTCCTCATCATCAGAAAACATAAGTGGTTGTGCTTTAGTGCATTCTATCTCTTCCACCCCTGGGGAAGGGCTAGGTGGATGCCCTTGGGAAACCCTGCCAGCAGAGTCTTCAAACAGCATAAGAGACTGCTGCATAACTTGAGGCTCAGACAGTTTCCCTGATATGCATGGGGGTGATGTGACAGACTGATGGGCTTGGTTTTCATGCGCCATCTGTGCGCTTTCTGCAGAAGACTGGGTGGGAGATAATGTGAACGTGCTGGATGCACTGTCGGCCACCCAATTGACTAATGCCTGTACCTGCTCAGGCCTTACCATCCTTAGAACGGCATTGGGCCCCACCAAATATGGCTGTAAATTCTGGCGGCTACTGGGACCTGAGGTAGTTGGTACACTAGGACGTGTGGCTGTGGCAGAACGGCCACGTCCTCTCCCAGCACCAGAGGGTCCACTAACACCACCACGACCATGTCCACGTCCGCGTCCCTTACTAGATGTTTTCGTCATTGTTACCGTTCACCACAATAAGAAAAATATTATTCGGGCCAATGTATTGAATTCAAATTCAGGGCTTTTTTTTTCAGACACCTAACACTATCTGGCTATCTATTTAGGTACCGTATTACACTAATACAGGCACACCAGTAATGACAGATTTCGCTGAATATAAATTTGAGGCCTATTATTTAGGCGCTGGGTGACAGGTATACGTTTACGGACAGAATTAGACTTGGATCTGCACAGTAGCGTGTGTGTGAAGTTATTGAGAATGACCCTATCAGCACCTTGAATCTAATATACCCTTTTAGGGATAGATTTAAAGTAGGCCTGATACAGCAGAAACCAATAATTTAGAGAATTGCAAAATTGGGAATTGTATTTCAACCCAGAACAAAAACTGTGCTTTGACGGACACTAAATAACTTGACCAGCTAAAGCAGTAATGACAGATTTGGATGAATATAAATGTGAGGCCTATTTTTTAGGCGCTGGGTGACAGGCTCAACTTGCCCCTGATGTAGTATATGGCCAAAAAATAACCACACTATTGATGGTTAAATGCACTTGATGACAGCTTGACCCTGATGTAGGATGTAGCCAAAAAATAACCACACTATTGATGGTTAAATGCACTTTGTGACAGGCTCAACTTGCCCCTGATGTAGTATATGGCCAGAAAATAACCACACTATTGATGGTTAAATGCACTTGATGACTGCCTGACCCTGATGTAGGATATAGCCAAAAAATAACCACACTATTGATGGTTAAATGCACTTCGTGACAGGCTCAGCTTGCCTCTGATGTAGTATATGGCCAAAAAATAACCACACTATTGATGGTTAAATGCACTTGATGACAGCTTGACCCTGATGTAGGATATAGCCAAAAAATAACCCCACTATTGATGGTTAAATGCACTTGGTAACAGGCTCAACTTGCCGCTGATGTAGTATATGGCCAAAAAATATCCACACTATTGATGGTTAAATGCACTTGATGACAGCTTGACCCTGATGTAGGATATAGCAAAAAATAACCACACTATTGATGGTTAAATGTACTTGGTGGCAGCTTGTGCTGGCGCACCACAAGCCACAAAATGGCCGCCGATCATCCCAGAAAAATGTGACTGAAAAACGCTCTGGGCAGCCTAAAAACAGTGAGCAATTGAATAGCAGCAGTTCAATGATCCACAGCTGTAGATCGATCACTGAATGAAGTCTTTTGGAGGAGTTAATCACTGCCTAATCTCTCCCTAACGTCGCAGCTGCAACCTCTCCCTACACTTATATACTACTTATATAGAGGCTGGGTCACATGCTGCACTGGCCAATCACAGCCATGCCAATAGTAGGCATGGCTGTGATGGCCTCTTGGGGCAAGTAGTATGATGCTTGTTGATTGGCTGCTTTGCAGCCTTTCAAAAAGCGCCAAGAAAGCGCCGAACACCGAACCCGAACCCGGACTTTTACGAAAATGTTCGGGTTCGGGTCCGTGTCACGTACACCCCAAAATTCGGTACGAACCTGAACTATACAGTTCGGGTTCGCTCATCCCTAGTTATTTTGTATTTCAGTACAAAAAGAAAAATACATTCTCAGTTCACGTTGGCGGCGGTTATACAGTGAGGAACAGAAGTATTTGAACACCCTGCGATTTTGCAAGTTCTCCCACTTAGAAATCATGGAGTGGTCTGAAATTCACATTGTAGGTGCATTCCCACTCTGAGAGACAGAATTAAAAAAATAAATTTCAGGAAATCACATTGTATGATTTTTAAAGAATGTATTTGTCTTGCACTGTTGAACAAGTATTTGAAAACCTGAGAAACAGCAAGAATTCTGGCTCTCAAAGACCTGTTACTGTGCCTTTAAAAAGTCCACCTCTACTTCACTCATTAATCTAACCTAGTAGCACCTGAACTGAGCTCTTTAAACACACCTGCCTACCCCACAGTCAGTCAGACGCCAACTACTACCATGGTCAAGACCAAAGAGCTGTCAAAAGACACCAGAGACAAAATTGTGGACCTCCACAAGGCTGGAAAGGACTACGGGGGAATTGCCAAGCAGCTTGGTGAAAATAGATCAACTGTTGAAGCAATTGTTAGAAAATGGAAGAGGCTAAAGACGACTGTCAGTCTCCCTCGGACTGGGACTCCATGCAAGTTCTCACCTCGTGGGGTATCACTGATGATAAGAAAGGTGGGGAATCAGCCCAGAACTACAAGGGAGGAGCTGGTCAATGACAAGAAGAGAGCTGGGGCCACAGTTTCAAAGGTCACTGTCAGTAGAACACTACATCATCATGGTTTCAAATCAAGCATTGCACGGAAGGATCCCCTGCTCAAGTCATCACATGTCCGGCCCATCTGAAGTTTGCCAATGACCATCTGGATGATCCAGAGGAGGCATGGGAGAAAGTCATGTGGTCAGATGAGACCAAAATAGAACTTTTTGGTCTAAACTTCACTCATCGTGTTTGGAGGAAAAATAAGGATGAGTTGCATCCCAAGAACACCATCCCTACTGTGAAGCATGGGGGTGGTAACATACTGCTTTGGGGGTGCTTTTCTGTGAAGGGACAGGATGACTGCACTGTATTAAGGAGAGGATGAATGGGGCCATTTATTGTGAGATTTTGAGCAACAACCTCCTTCCCTCAATCAGAGCATTGAAGATGGGTCATGGCTGGGTCTTCCAACATGACAACGACCCGAAGCACACAGCCAGGATAACCAAGGAGTGGCTCTGTAAGAAGCATATCAAGGTTCTGGAGTGGCCTAGCCAGTCTCCAGACCTAAATCCAATAGAACATCTTTGGAGGGAGCTGAAACTCTGTGTTGCTCAGCGACACCTAATAGATCTAGAGGAGATCTGTGTGGAGGAGTGAGCCAAAATCCCTGTTGCAGTGTGTGCAAACCTGGTCAAGAACTACAGGAAACATTTGACCTCTGTAATTGCAAACAAAGGCTTCTGTACCAAATATTAACACTGATTTTCTCAGGTGTTCAAATACTTATGTTCAGCAGTGTAAGACAAATAAACTCTTTAAAAATCATACAATTTCTTGATTTTATTATATTTTTTATTCTGTCTCTCAGAGTGGGAATGCACCTACAATGTGAATTTCAGACCACTCCATGATTTCTAAGTGGGAGAACTTGCAAAATCGCAGGGTGTTCAAATACCACTGTTCCTCACTGTATGTGTTGAAAGTGTTTAGTGGCCTATTTCAGTACAAAAAGAAAAATACATTCTCAGTTCACGCCAGCGGCGGTTATATGTCTTGAAAGCATTTAGTGGCCTATTTCAGTGCAAAAAGAAAAATACATTTTCAGCTTTATATGTGATAAAATCTTTATTGAAGTATTTTGGACAAAAAACTACATTTATTCAGCTTTCAGCGCAGCGGTTATATGCGGTAAAATCTCCATAATGTCTCCATGATAAATCTGCAGCATGGGGGCCCCGTGTGGCTTCTACACATTTTCAAAATAATCCTTCAGCGGGGCAAATAGATGCCGGATGACCGGGATGCTCCATGACCTTCCCAGGAGCTGCTGTCGGGCGCAGCGGTTCATTTCTGAGAAGTCCGTATAGTGCTGGGGGAATCTGAAGACCCTCTCCATCTCCGTGCTCTGTTAAATGTGGTAAAATCTTTATTGACATATTTCGGTCGAAGTTATATGTGGTAAAACCTTTTGGGACGTATTCCGGTCGAAAAACAAATTGTATTCAGTGCTGCCGTTATATGCGATAAAATCTTTATTGACGTATTTTGGTCGAAAAAAATATTTATTCAGCGTTCAGCACTGTGGTTATATGCGATAAAATCTTTATTGAAGTATTTTGGTTGAAAAACTAAATTTATTCAGCGCTGCAGTTATATGCGGTAAACTCTTTAGTGATGTATCTTGTTGAACTATGCGTCTCTTCCGTCTCAAAGCTATCTTGACGCTTTGTCTTCTGATTGTCTGTAGCTACTAGAGGCCTGTTTATGCCAGGCAGGTTCTCCCAGAAGTATCGGGGTCGATGAGCAACCGACACCGCACTTGCATCAATCTTGACAGGATTAATCTCCAGGTGGAGAGAAATAGTTTTTTGAAATGCTTTCTCCATCGTAACCACGTCGTTGAATAAACAGATTCTCTCCTGTCTTAGGCAACACTTAATTTTTATCATTAAGTTTATTAAATATTGAATATTAAATTTAACCAAAACTTGATTAAAATTATAAGAAAGTAAACTTAAATGCGCCAATATATTATCCCAATCTTCGAGGGAAATACACGGACAATCAATTTGCCAAGCCTTTTGTGCCGGAGAACGTGTATTATAAAATCTTTTTTTAAGCAATGTTTTATAAAGATGAGAAATTTTAACCTTCTGTTCTGTTCCATATTCCCTATAAATGAATAGACGACGCAGCCACTCTGTGGCCTTCTCATGCTGCTGCCACCTTCACTATCTCTCGTCGTCTTGCCACTCTCTGGCCTCCTCATGCTGTGGCCTCCTCATGCTGTGGCCTCCTCATGCTGTTGCCACCTCCACACTATGTCACTATGCCACTTTGTGGCCTCCTGATGCTGCCGCTACCTCCACACTATTTCACCTTGCCACTCTGTGGTCTCCTGATGCTGCCGCCACCTCCAGACTCTGTCATTGTGCCACTCAGTGGCCTCCTCATACTGCTTCCACCTCCACACTCTATCATTGTACCACTTGGTGGCCCTCTTCTGCTGCTGCTACCTACAGACTCTGTCATTGTTCCACTCTGTAGCCTCCTGATGCTGCCGCCACCTCCACACTGTCATTGTGCCACTCTGTGGTCTCCGTATGCTTCCACCACCTCCAGACTCTGTCATTGTGCCACTATGTGGCCTCCTGGTGCTGCTGCAACCTCCAGACCATGTCATTGGGCCACTCTGTGATCTCCTCATGCTGTTCCCACCCTCCAGACTTCATAACTAGGCCACTATTTTGCCTTTTTGGCCTGGCTGACATCATCATTTGTTTGACCCTTTTTCTGATCCTGTCTGTGTAGCAGCTGTAAGGCCTGTATGGTCCCATCAGAATTGGCTTATGATTTGGTAGCCAAAAGCAGGAGTGGGTACAAAACACAGAAGACATGCAAATATTCTATTCACGTGTCAGCTCTGTTTTAGATCCACTACTGTTTTGTTTTTTTGCCATTAGCAATACTGATGGATTATTGAGCAAATGCTGATCAAGTGAAGGCGTATGCTCCACAGACGGGATCCGTTTTTTGGTGGGTTATTGTTCTGACGGATCAGAGGAAGGGCAAATTAATCAGTGACGTCAACACAAACTTACTGCTGACACCCTCTCTACTCTGTCGGGGGACTCTACTTGTATAAGCGTTTAATAGAACAGGTTCTGATAACATTTATGTGGAATTAGCTGGCGACGGTGTAAAAGGAGTGCGCTTCTTCTTGGCGCTAACATCGACCTGTAAGGCTGAGTTGATACTTCAGTTATTTGGTCAGTTTTGGCCCCGTGACTGCTCAAATAAGTGAAGTGTGCGGTGATTCTAAGAGTGACGCCTGTCATCTGCATGTCATTCTGACTCACAGTATTATTTCACTACCAAAGCAGACTCCCTATGCATGTTACTACAAGGCACAGTGTTCTACACCACTATAAATGCTCTCAGCAGCCAGGAAATAGCCGAAAATTCGTTGAACAAGCGAATCGAATTTTAGAAAATTCGCTCATCTCTAATTATTATCATAACATTCCTTTATTACATTACACCTAGTAGAAATTTATGAATGAATGGCCAACAGTCTGCAATAAAGTCCAATTGGATACTACCAGTTGGTGGCATTCCTCTGCAATGTCTATTTATCTAATTGGTTCTGCCAGTGTACAAGTGCATACATTAAGGCATACATATGCTATAATTAAAACCAGCCATAACAGCATGTGACTGTACATTTATTTCATTTATTTGAATGTGCTGGCCTTTCGTTTTTTGAATTGTACATTTGTGGGAGGGGTTTCCTCCATTTTGACCTTGGGCTCCTTCCCAACACTCCAAGCTTGGTTTTAATTAGAGCAAAGTTTAACTGGATCCTGTCTTAAACAGAGTTTATTTTGGAGGCCTAGGTTCAGTACAGATAATTTGCTAGGGTAGAGTCCCATCTGGTCAGACCTTATTATTGGCAGTTAAGCTCACAGAATTTGAAAAATAAAAATGTGAGCTAAGAACCTTAAAGTTATATGTTAAGTTACTCTATATACCGTAAATATAACCGTAATGCAATTATCTACAGCAATGCAATTATCTACTAATCTACACAGCCACTAAACAGTTTTTCTGGAAATAATATCTGTTAAAAAATAGTATTATGTTGTCAGTGTTGACATCAAAGCTTAAAATAAATGCAAACACAAAACTCGGTATATATGTATTGCTGCTACAAAGTAAAAAGGAAAAAATAAAATGAAAAAATAACAAATCAGGCTTTGGAGAGAAAATGTCCAAAGGGTAAACCCAACTGCCAGTGCTTTGATCAGCTTTGACACCTCTCAGTGTGATCCTAACTATTCTTTGAGCAACAAGCATACAGCACAAATCCTCTGGAGATTGCCTACTATTCATCTCTGTAATAGTTTTCTTGCCACTGGAGGCTTTAACAGATTTGTATTGCCTGCATTCTAGTACGAGTAAATGCAGCGCTCCTTCTCAATATTACAATAAAATAATACAGGTACAAAATGGCAAATGCACTGCAATAATGTGTTCTGTAATTGAAATGCACAGTGTTTGTGCACTTACTATTCAGCACTGTGTACTTTCCTTCACTCCGAATAATGTAACATTTGTAATGTTTTCTACAGGATTGAGAATATCAGAATTAGAACAAGCTTTAGTCTGGCAAAAGCAATATTATGCTTGGGTGACTTTTGTCATGGGCATGTTAAAATTCTCGTTATTAAACTGACAGGGAGCCTGATTAAATTTTCAGTACAATCATAGCCCCTGTCATGGAATATAAAAGTGTTTAATGAATATTTGGTATTTCTATATGCCACAAAATGACATGTTTTGGAAGATGGAGCTTAGATAAAATTGTCATGCAATAAATTATATGAAATGGTCTGCAGTGCTGGTTGTATCACAGTGGAATTTTTCATGATCTGGCATGATTTTTCTTTTTTTTTCTTCCCCCCCCCTCTTTTTTCACTTTGAATAGACATATTATATGTTTATCCTAGAAAAATATCTTTTCATAGAGGCCATGATATTTTTTCATTCAAATTGTTGTATTATTAGATTATTTTTCTGTGGATTATTTTTATGGTGCATGCTCTATTTCTAGAATTAGAATTTATACTGCCATACATGGTTTGGTTAAAGACTTGCCAAGCTATTGTTATTTTTGTAACTGGTAACTGTAATTGGTAATATTTAGTAACTGGTAAATAGCAAATTGTCCACTCTACTGGAAAGTATACAATGTAGAGACAGTTCTCTAAACAATACCAATTACTGCTCGGGTTTGATGTTTTACTGCAGTTTCAAAAGAACTTTTGATCAGTGGGGGTTTGAGTGCTAAGACCCCCTCTGGTTTCTAAAAACGCACAGATAGAAGAGCTCAGACAGAGCGCTGTCTCTCCTCGCTGCCTGAGCCAGACTTGATAGAAAGTCTATGGGCTGTGGAGAAACAGCGCTTTGTCTGAGCACTTAAATCTCCTCGTTTTAGCAATTCATGGGCATCTTAGCACTCTGACCATCACTGATCAATGCCTTTGATATGTCAGTATGAAACAGCAGCTACACTTTAAAGTAACTCTAAAATGAGAAAAGAATGATCAAAGTCAATAACGGGTACACTTGTGCACATTGTTTGTCAGACTGTAGGATTTTCTGCATGGTCTTGAAACAGATTTGTATCCTTCAGAAACCACAGGGGTCAATTTCATGTTAATCTGTTCCATTTTCGGCTGGTTAACACCTGAGGATTGAGCTTAGCCAACTGGATGGGCTTAGAAATCTTTTTGTTCCTACTGCAGACACGACGTGGGAAGCACCTGCTACAGCCCATTATATCACAGCTAGATACATGTCTATCAGATGAAGTATAGTGTCTCACCTAAATTTGTAGGCCGCTTTATGCCTTTGCATGGCTCCTGTAATTGTATCACTTTTGGACAAGCTGCGGTATGCTGTGTGTTCTAACTCCTTCTACCACAGCCAGCTTTATCTTTTCCGTGATTTGTGTTTCAGTAAATCTAACAAACCGCTGGCGGCAGGGCAGGCAAGCACCTTTAAGGCATAAAGCGCCACTTCGTGCCACGTGTCCAGCTCGGACGCCCAATAGTTGTAAGGCACGGAGGGATCATTGAAGACGCTGACGTGGTCTATTACATACTTCTTCACCATCTTCAAAAAAATTTCCATCCTTGTGACACTAGGCCGCGCATCAGGGTGAGGGTGCTGGTGGGGTGTCATGAAACTCTCCCAGGCTTTGGAGAGTGTTGCCCTAACTCTTTTGGAACTGCTGTGTCGCCAGCAGGAACTACATTCTCTGTCGCCAGCGTTGTCAGTTGGGAATTTTGGGAGACATTTTTCCACAAGGACCTTCTGGTATTGCACCACTTTGCTCATCCTCTCCACCACAGAAATAAGAGATGAGAAGTTCTCTTTGTAGCAGTGGTCGAGAAGGGTGAACAGCCAGTAATCGGTATTGTCCAAAATGAGTAAAACCAGTGGGTCACAGGAAAGGCAGCCTAACATGAAGTCAGTCATGTGTGCCAGAGTCCCAACAGGCAAGACTTCCCTGTCGTCATCAGGAGGATGAATCACAATCTCCTCATCCTCTTCCTCCTCTTCTGCCGACCCACGCTGAACAGATGGAATTAAACTTCCATGGGTACTACCCTCTGTAACGTCTCTTGCTCCTCCTCCTCCTCATCATCATCATCATCCAATTTGCGCTGAGAAGACAAACTGTGGGTGGTCTGGCTATCACCCTGTGTAATGTCTTCCCCCATTACACCTCTTCCACATGCAAAGCATCGTGCTTAATTGTGAGCAGCAAGCGTTTGAGTAGACACAGAAGTGAGATGATTACGATTATAATAGCTCACCATTTAAGTTAATTCCTCAAAGTTGCGTAAAACCTCACAGATGTCAGACATCCATGCCCACTCCTTGCATGTGAAGAGCAGAAGCTAACTGGAAAGGCGACGACCATGTTGCAGCTGGTATTCCACTACTGCCCTCTGCTGCCCACAAAGCCTGGCCAACATGTGGAACGTCGAGTTCCAGCGCGTGCTCAAGTCGCACAACAGTCGGTGAGCTGGCAATTGTAAGCTCTGCTGCAGCATTGACAGACCGGCGGAAGCTGTCGATGACTTGCGGAAATGGGCACACATGCGGCGCACCATCACCAGTAGCTCAGGCAAATTAGGGTAGGTTTTGAGAAACCGCTGAAACACTAAGTGGAATTCGTATGCTAGGCATGGGATGTGTGTGAGCTTGCCGAGCTCCAAAGCTGCCACCAAGTTACGGCCATTATCAGACGCAACCATGCCTGGTTCTAGGTTGAGTGGCGAGAGCCACAGCTCAGTTTGGTCTCTTATGCCCTACCACAGCACTGCGGCGGTGTGCTGTTTGTCACCTAAGCAGATCAGCTTAAGCACGGCCTGTTGGCGCTTCCCCACTGCAGTGCTACACTGCTTCTAGCTACCGACTGATGGCTGACTGGTGCTGCAAAAGGATACTTCTAAGGTGAAAGTGGAGGAGGAGGTGGAGTAGGAGAAGGTGGTGGTTGAAACCCTGATGGAAGTAGGGCCTGCAATCCTTAGTGTGGGTAGCTCCTGTGCCATCCCAGGGTACGACTCGCTCTCAGCCTCTAAAACGTTCACCCAGTGTGCCGTCAGGGAAATGTAGCGTCCCTGGCCGAAAACACTTATCCATGTGTCAGTGTTTAAGTGGACCTTCCCAGTAACTGTGTTGGTCAAGGCTCGGGTGATGTTACGGGACACATGCTGGTATAAGGCGGGCACGGCACACCTTGAAAAATTGTGGCGGCTGTGGACTGCGTAACGAGGGATGGCCACCGACTTTAGGCTGTGAAAGTCCTCAGTGTTCACAAGCCAAAATGGCATCATTTCCAGGACCAGTAATTTGGAAAGTTGTGCATTTAGTGCTATGGCCTGTGGGTGGGTGGCTGGGTATTTGCGCTTTAGTTCAAATGCCTGGGGTAAGGACATTTGTATGCTACACTGAGACATGGAAGTGGATGTGTTCGCTGATGGTGCTTGCGAAGGTCCAGGTGCAGGGTGGGAGGCATCTGGGCCTGTGCCTTCGACAGGCGATTGGCCAGCATGTAACACAGGCGAAGAGGAGACAGTGGTGTGACCTGCAGACACAGATTGTGGACCCAGGCGTTCGGCCCACCTATTTCGGTGGTTTGATGCCATGTGGCTGATCATGCTGGTGGTGGTGAGGTTGCTAGTGTTCACACCACTGCTCCCTTTTGTATGGCACAGGTTACAAATTACAATTCTTTCGTCGTCCGCACTTTCCTCAAAAAAGCGCCAGACTGGGGAACACCTACCCCTTGGCAAGGGAGATTTCCGCATGGGTGTGCTCCGGGGAACAGTTGCGGGCCTGTGTGGTGTGGCCCGCTTTCTCCCTTTTGCCACCCCACTGCCTCTTCCAACCTGTTGCGGTGCTGCGGATCCCTCGCCCTCTGTACTGCTGTCCTCGCTCGGCTTGCCACCTTCCCAGGTTGGGTCAATGATTTCATCGTCCATCACTTCCTCTTCCACTTCCTCACTCTGCTCATCCTCCTGACTTGTTGACCTAACAGCAACCTCAGTTATTGACACCCGTGTCTCATCCTCATCATTAACCTCTTCAGACACTAATTGCCATTGACTTATTGTCAATTGTGTCTCATCATCATCATCCACCTCGTGAAACACGAATTGCCATTCCCCACCATCATCTTCTTGCGACTGTGGATGCTCAAGAGTTTGGCAATCAGTGCACAAGATCTCCTCATGTCCCTCTTCAAGCGGGCTTGTCGAGAGGCCCAAATGAAGGAATGGCGCTGAAAATAGCTCTTTGGAATATCCGAGTGTAGGATCACTTGTTTGGCAAGACTCTCCATGGTGGGATGAAGGAGGATCAGGGTGAGGATTGTGTTGACCAGACTCTTGGCTACTGAGACTGGACTTGGTAGAAGACAGGGTGGTGCTTAACCGACTGGAAGCATTAACTGCTGCAATCCAACCGACCACCTAGTCGCACTGGTCTGACTTCGAGAGACTTGTCCTGCGCCGCCCTGCAAACTGGGAAATGAAGCTAGGTATGATTGTTTTTCTTGTGCTCTGGCAGCAGGCACAGTTTCAATACGCCCAGGGCCACGGCCTTTGCGTGCTCCATCAGCATCACAGCCACTTCCCTGTTACTTATTGCTCACCTTCTTCATATTAAATGTTATACAGTTGCAAGAAAAAGTATGTGAACCCTTTGGAATGATATGGATTTCTGCACAAATTGGTCATAAAATGTGATCTGATCTTAATCTAAGTCACAACAATAGACAATCACAGTCTGCTTAAACTAATAACACACAAATAATTAAATGTTACCATGTTTTTATTGAAAACACCATGTAAACATTCACAGTGCAGTTGGAAAAAGTATGTGAACCCCTAGACTAATGACATCTTCAAGAGCTAATTGGAGTGAGGTGTCATCCAACTGGAGTCCAATCAATGAGATGAGATTGGAGGTGTTGGTTACAGCTGCCCTGCCCTATAAAAAACACACACCAGTTCTGGGTTTGCTTTTCACAAGAAGCATTGCCTGATGTGAATGATGCCTCGCACAAAAGAGCTCTCAGAAGACCTACGATTAAGAATTGTTGACTTGCATAAAGCTGGAAAGGGTTATAAAAGTATCACCAAAAGCCTTGCTGTTCATCAGTCCATGGTAAGACAAATTGTCTATAAATGGAGAAAGTTCAGAAGTGGCCGTCCTGTAAAGATGACTGCAAGAGCACAGCGCAGACTGCTCAATGAGGTGAAGAAGAATCCTAGAGTGTCAGCTAAAGATTTACAAAAGTCTCTGGCATATGCTAACATCCCTGTTAGCGAATCTATGATACGTAAAACACTAAACAAGAATGGATTTCATGGGAGGATACCACAGAGGAAGCCACTGCTGTCCAAAAAAATCATTGCTGCACGTTTACCGTTTGCACAAGAGCACCTGGATGTTCCACAGCAGTACTGGCAAAATATTCTGTGGACAGATGAAAACAAAGTGGAGTTGTTTGGAAGAAACACACAACGCTATGTGTGGAGAAAAAGAGGCACAGCAAACCAACATCAAAACCTCATCCCAACTGTGAAGTATGGTGGTGGGGGCATCATGGTTTGGGGCTGCTTTGCTGCGTCAGGGCCTGGATGGATTGCTATCATCAAAGGAAAAATGAATTCCCAAGTTTATCAATACATTTTGCAGGAGAACTTAAGGCCATCTGTCCACCAGCTGAAGCTCAACAGAAGATGGGTGTTGCAACAGACAACGACCCAAAGCATAGAAGTGAATAAACAACTGGCTTAAAACAGAAGAAAATACGCCTTCTGGAGTGGCCCAGTCAGAGTCCTGACCTCAACCCGATTGAGATGCTGTGGCATGACCTCAAGAAAACGATTCACACCAGACATCCCAAGAATATTGCTGAACTGAAACAGTTCTGTAAAGAGGAATGGTCAAGAATTACTCCTGACCGTTGTGCACGTCTGATCTGCAACTACAGGAAACGTTTGTTTGAAGTTATTGCTGCCAAAAGAGGTTCAACCAGTTATTAAATCCAAGGGTTCACATACTTTTTCCACCTGCACTGTGAATGTTTACATGGTGTGTTCAATAAAAACATGGTAACATTTCTTTGTGTGTTATTAGTTTAAGCAGACTGTGATTGTCTATTGTTGTGACTTAGATGAAGATCAGATCACATTTTATGACCAATTTGTGCAGAAATCCATATCATTCCAAAGGGTTCACATACTTTTTCCTGCAACTGTATATGCTTGAAAGTGTGTTTCACATACAGTAGCGTAGGATTTGTAAGTGTATGCGCAAATAAAATAAAAAAAGATATTTGAGATGTGGAAACGTCACACAGGAGATACACCGTAGATAATGTCGCTGATGTCAGCAGCGGCTAATATAAAATTACAGGGAATGTCACAGGTATTTTGGATGTGGAAACATTACATAGGAGATGTACCCCAGGTAATGTCACTGTCCGCAGTCGACACAGTCTACGGAAAAAGTACACTCGATGTCACTGATATTTTTTGGATGTGCACACGTTACACAGGAGATGTAGCGCAGCTAATGTCAATGTCCGCAGCGGACACCATCTACGTAAAAAGTACACTGGATGTCACAGATATTTTTGGGATGCGCACATGTTACACAGGAGAAATACCTCAAATAATGTCGCTGATGCCAGCAGTGGCTAATATAAAATTACAGGGAATGTCACAGGTATTTGGAAGTGGAAACATTTCATTTGAGATGTACCCCAGGTAATGTCACTGTTCGCAGGGAGACACCATCTACGGAAAAAGTACACTGGATGTCAATGATATTTTTTGGATGTGCACACGTTACACAGGAGATGTAGCGCAGCTAATGTCACTATCCACAGCGGACACCATCTACGGAAAAAGTACACTGGATGTCACTGAAATTTTTGGGATGCGCACACATTATTACATTACACAGGAGATGTAGCGCAGATAATGCCGCTGTCTGCAGCGGCCTAACTATTGCACGCTAATAAAAACAATATTTCCAGTCCGTAGTTCGATGGGATGTGCAGCGAGTCTCCAAAGTGATGTGGGTTCAGTTCACATAGAGCGTTAATGAATAAATGAGACCACGCGTGTTTCACTCCTCCTAAATACAGGTATGATCCCTCTCACAATGCCAAGTAGAAACCTTGGTCCACAGACGTCCTTTGCTTTAATACATTCTGTGGCATATGAAAGTGCGCTAATAGTGAAGTACCGCTATTTTGATCTAAATAAAATTGCGCTATTATACTTACAAGCGCATGCAGGTTACAGGCACATCAAGTGAATTCAATTCTCCTTTTTTTCTTTTAATATCAGCTCAAACGATATATCATCCTAAGAAAAAGGTTGCTTCCATAGTGAAATACCATCAATCACTGTGTATAAAAGTGGTTTATTGTACTCACAAGAGTCTTTAAAAACAAGCGTTTGCAACAATTATCCCACGTCCTCAAACTATTGCACGCTATTTAGCGCAGGATGCACAAAAAATTTATATTGCTGCCACACACAACAGTCCTTAAAATAACTTTTAGGTCTGTAAAGTTTTAGCAATTTTGCGCAGGTTGCGCTAAAAATATATATTCCTGCTGCCACACACAACAATAGTCCTTAAAAGGACTTTTGGGGCTGTAACAAGTTTTTCTAATGAAAAGAAGAAAATTTCACTCCCTACACTATCTTTCCCTTCTTCAGCACAGCTCTCCCTGACTAACACTGAGCCGAACACGTGTCATCGGGTGCTTTATAGCAACCGATGACGCATTCCGGCCAGCCAATCATTGTAATGCAAGTAACCAACATGACTACGGCATTACAGTGAAGGGCAGTACTTACCTGCACGTTTATTGGCTGCGTAGGAGACTCGGCTGAATACCGTCATGTGCCGAGCATCGAGATGCTCGAGCCGAACTGGTGTTCGGCCAAGCATGCTCGATCAAAACTACCTAGGAGTTAATGTGTTATGAGACAGTTTGTTTAACTTTGCAGGATAATAGGCTGAACTGGATGGAAACATTTTTGGGCTGACGTACAGTATGACTTAGGAAAACTGGAGCTCACAATGCTCATGATGTTCATGGCAGGAAAGCACCAGAATATATGATGCGCAAGCAATTTCCAAATCAAATATAAGCAGACTGTAAACAATTTATGGCCATTGTGCAGCAATAGCATTACAAGTAGTGTTAATATGTGTTTTACAGTAATTCAACAAGACAGACCCTAAGGACATCAAGGTTAGCACTGTAGGCTTTTTCTATTAATACACTGTAACAATGCAAATTCTTAGTTATTTACTGTGGGAAATAGTAATATGATTTGACAACGTAGAGCAACAATGTATACTGCTTTGTAGAGGAAAGATCACAGTGTCATAAGCATGTATGTAATTGCTCTTCTCTCTAACCTTCCACACACATGGCTGAACCAGTAATACCGTATTCATGAATCCATTACTGCCTTGGAAGGTGTGTGTATGGTAGAACAGAGAATAAATTGTTTCTTGCAGAATAGAGCACATATTAACCAATTTCTCATTTTGTTAACTACCTCTACTAGTCTATATAAGTCTTAACTAAAGAAAAAACAAACAAACAAACATTCTACTGGTCAAATTTCATGAGCTACTGGGAAAAAAACTGTAGTTTAGAGTAGCTAAACTATGGAATTCCCTAGCCCAAGAGGTAGTAATGGCAGATACTGCGCCAGCACTTAAGCAAAGGGTTATCTAATAGCAAATCACATTGAGGGTTATAATTAACTTAGTAATTAATGTTGTATTAGGCTAGGGCTACACAACGACATTTGTCGCGCAACATATTGCCGCAACAATGCTGCGCAACAACTTTTATAATGATAGTCTATGGTGTCGCACTGCAATATGCGACATGCTGCGACTGCGACACGAAAGTCGCAAAAAAACATCCAAAGTGGATTTTTCTGCAACTGTCGCAGTCGCAGCATGTTGCATGTCTCAGTACGACACCATAGACTATCATTAAAAAAATTGTCGCGCGACATTGGTGCGACATCAATGTTGCGCGACACATGTTGCAGTATAGTTGCGCCCTATGTGACAGAAAAATTCACGACCTCTGTTGTTAGCAAACTTAGCCTGCATTTGCGGTGTATAGTATAACCTGTGTAAGATCTTAAACTGAATCAATCTATAACTGGATGCAGATACTACCCTTTTGATGTTTTTAAAAATCTGTGGCCAGATTAAAGACATTTAAATAGTTGATTAACATTTTCTTGTTATTGTTTAAAGGGGTTGTCTGATTTCAGCAAATTACATTGATCATGTAGAAAAAGTTACTACAAGGCACTTACTAATGTATTGTGATTATCTAAATTGTTTACTTTGCTGGCTTGATTCATTATCCATCAAATTATACATTGCCCGTTTGCAGGAAATACGACCACCCTGCAATCCAGCACATTCCTGCAGGCCCAGCTACCCAAAAGGCCAGCGCTTTTTCCTATAGTGTGGCAGTGCGGCCACCTTTGTTGGATTGCAGAGTGGTTATAACTAGTGATGAGTGAATTGAAGTCCTAGTGGACTTTGATCCGAATTTCAGGATAAATTCAATTAGCCGTGAAGCTGAACTTCCTCGTGTTTGCTCGTAGCGAAACGATTAAAACTGAAATAGTGTAAAAAACAAAAAATATAATACTTACCTGACCTATTTGCTCGCAATGGCCCAGCCGCCACCATCTTTCTTGAAGATTTGAAGATCTCGATCAAAATCCCGTGCGCGATGACGTATGATGTCACCACACTGGCCTGCGTGATTACTTCATCTGAGGCCACTCAAGATTTCATGCCAGAGCGTCAAGCGAGATGCTGGCGGCCAGCCAGTCGCAAGCAAATGGATCAGGTAAGTATTATAATTTGTTATAATTTTTTTAACAGTGGAGAAAATAAGTATTTGATACACTGGCTATTTTGCAAGCTTCCCCCACCTACAAAGAATGGAGAAGTCTGTAAATTTTATTGTAGGTAAACTTTAACTGTGAGAGACAGAATCTTAAAAAAAATCCAGGAAATCACATTGTATGATTTTTAAATAATTAATTTGCATTTTATTGCATGAAATAAGTATTTGATCACATACTAACCCGCAAGAAATCTGGCTCTCACAGACCTGTTAGTTTTTCTTTAAGAAGCACACCTACTCTGCAATCATTACCTGTATTAATTGCACCTGTATGAACTCGTTACGTGTATAAAAGACACCTGTCCACACACAAAGAGCTGTTTAAGGACACCATAGACAAAATTGTAGACCTGCACATGGCTGGGATTGGCTACAGGACAATAGGCAAGCAGCTTGGTGAGAAGACAACAACACAAGATGATTCTGAGAAAGGTTAGGAATCAGCCCAGAACTACATGGTAGGACCTGATCAATGACCTGAAGGGAGCTGGGACCACAGTCTCAAAGATTACCGTTAGTAACACACTATGCCGTTATGGATTAACATCCTGCAGGAGACACAAGATCCCCCTGCTGACGTCAGCATATGTCCAGGCTCATTTCAAGTTCGCCAGTGACCAATGATCCAGAGAAGACATGGGAGAAAGTCAAGTGGTAAGATGAGATCAAAATATAACTTTTTGGTATCAACTCCACTTGCTGTGTTTGGAGGAAGAAGAAGGATGAGTACAACCCCAAGAACACCATCCCAACCATGAAGCTTGGGGTGGAAAAATCATACTTTGGGGGTGCTTTTCTGCAAAGGGCACAGGACGACTGCATCATATCGAAGATGGGGCCATGTATCGTGAGATTTTGGCCAACAACCTCCTTCACAACCGTGGCAACTAAGAAGTGGCTCCGTAAGAAACATTTCAAGGTCCTGGAGTGGCCTAGCCAGTCTCCAGACCTGAACCCAATCAAAAATCTTTGGAGGGAGCTGAAACTCAATGAAGCCCAGCGACAGCCCCGAAACCTGAAAGATCTGGAGAAGATCTGTATGGAGGAATGGGCCAAAATCCCTGCTGTAATGTGCAAACTTGATCTACAGGAAACATCTGACCTCTGTAATTGCCAACAAAGGACTCTTTACCAAATTTAAACTTAAATTAAGTTCTGTTTTTCTATAGTATCAAATACTTATTTAATGCAATTAAATGCAAATTAATTATTTAAAAATCATACAATGTGATTTTCTGGATTTTTTTTTCTCTCACCGTTGATGTGTACCTAAGATAAAAATTACAGACCTCTCCATTCTTTGTAGGTGGGAAAACTTGCAAAATCGCCAGTGTATCAAATACTTATTTCCCCTACTGTGTATGTATGTATGTATGTATATATATATATATATATATATATATATATATATATATATATATATACTGTGCATTACTGGCTAGTCAGCTAACTTTATGAAGGAAGAATAAAGGTCAGTGAGGGATACATTGCTGGCACAATGTGGGAAACATTACTAAATAAAGTTTATCACTGCCAACCATTGGCAACATTTTCCACAGGGAATTGTGTGGTGATATATAACAGAAGGCGAACTACAATGATATTAATGTTAATGAAGTTGAAGATAATACTTTATGGATCTGGTCAACATGTGTTGTCTATTATGATTTATTTAAGTAAAACTTCTTTGTTGCCAACTCATAACAAATGTCTTGTATTTTTTCTTAGTGTGCACATTACTTCACTCCATCAGCACTTTCATATCTGCAGATACTAAGTATTTCAATAAGCCACCTGTAAAGGCTGTTTAACAAAAAAAATATATACTTATCTCCTTCAAGGTGACTCTGCTGTGTTTATTCTGTCTCATAATTGAAAGGGAGCAAACTCCTGATAAGTCAATGTAAAATACTGTTCACACTTGCATTGTGAGCCACTTTTGTGGATTCAGTCAAGCTTTCTAGTAGTTTTGCTGGCTAGAATTGTTCATTCTGCAGAGCTAATTGTTGCACCATGGTGACAATTTGTATCTATTGATATACAGATCTGAAACAGTGTCATGACTTCCACTGTAAATGGATGCCATGATGCTATAGGGAACAGAGTCTAACAAGAACATTCAATAAGTAATAACCAGACCAACTTTAAGTGTCTTTTCAGGGGCTTTCCAGCATATTTTACACTAGTACTAGATGCCCCTACCTATTGTGGTGATGTGGTGTACAGTATGTGCTGGGAGGTGTGTATATACCACCCTGATACCTCAGCTGGGTGAGATAACTGAAATCCAGAAAGCTGCAGTGGTTTCAGCAAAGTGTAGTTTGCTAAGACAGTTTTGTCTATATGTTGTTCTGGGCTGGATTTCATGTGGACTGGTGGATAGGTTTGGTAGTGGGATCTGCCAATCCACACCCTTCCACTATATGTATTGTCTTTTGCCAGAAGTGATCGCAGGTGAGGCCTGCTGCTATAATCAAGGAGGGATAAAACCACCCTCTGTGTATGACTTGGAGGGAGAAAGGCTGAGGAAGCCTGAGAGAGAGGGGAGCCTGAGAGGCTCTGTGTGGTCTCAGCCAGGAAGGCTGAGGGGCCACAAGGCTTTGTAAAGACTGAAGTTTGGGGGGCCCAGCCACGCCTACAGAAAGAGGGTCACACGGTCAAAGTCGGGAGGACTTCTGGACCATCTTCCCCAAGGGTGCTGGTGTGGTCACAGCCTGAAGGCTGCTGGACCATATATGGCTGAGGAAGCGGGATCGAATCCCGTGTGTGAACAGCGTTCTAGAGGTTATGTAGACACAACACGTGTATTAGGTAGAGTCCAGATGGGTAGGTGTTTATTTTTTATGTTTGTGTGTGATGGTGCTGAAGTGCCAAAATAAAGCTCCTTTTGGACTTGAACCCTGTTGTCATAGGAAAAGTCTATTATTGCAACCCCCTGAGAGAGAGTGATCCCTTACACTATTTATTGTTTGTGCTCGGATTGGCTCATGATGAGAGGCCCTACCTAAGCCTATACTCCCCCCCCCCCCCTACCTAGAAGCAGCAGAGTTATGCCGGAACTGCTTATCGAAGGGTAGCCTGAAGGGGGCCACACCAATGATGAGTCCTGAGAAGAAGGGAGGGCTTCTGGGTGGGTCGAAAGCATTCGAATCGACAAGTGGGGGCAGGAGAGCCAGGTTTAAATAATTAAAGCCCCGCCTCCCCTCACACAAACACGGCACTCTTAATTGCCTATCACTTGTGCTCGGATCGGCTCATGATGAGAGGGTCCCCTACCTAAGCCTGTACCCCCCCCCCCCCTACCTAGAAGCAGCAGAGTTATGCCGGAACTGCTTATCGAAGGGTAGCCTAAAGGGGCCAAAAGAACCATGCATAGGAGTTTGAAAAAACTTGATAACAGAAACTACAAAACCAAAACTCGAAAGCCAGTGATATTTCGTATAAGGATCCGGGATATAACGCATGGAACACGCGGAACTGCGACAACCCAACCGTTTGATGACATGTACTGGCACCTTATGCATGGACGCCGCAGCTGCCGCACCCATGCGGAAGGAATGTCCTGTGATCCAGAGAGGACCGACCCCTGAACCTGTCAACTAAACCTGAATGTACGTAAGAAAGGCTGCGGTGGTTAGCCGGGCATTGCCTAGCTCGAGTACGGGAGAACATGCCGCTTGGACTAAATACTACGCAGCCAAGCCTCCAAGGCCTGCACCGGACACCATCTGCTGTCCGTGGGAAAGTATCTGACCGCCACCAATTCCCCCGGCCGTGACGTCTTGGACGAGGCCAAGGTGAGGACATAGATGGACCCGCGCCGGATGAGCTGACCTTTCCGCAAGCACCCAGCCAGCGTATTGGTGCCCATGAGCTCGCCTGACCTGAGGAATCCATGGAAGGCCAGGTACAAGGCTGTTTCTACCAGAGCGCTAACCTGCGGCCCGAACGGTTTACCCTGCAGTTTGTCTGTCACGGCCTGAACAAGCTACCGGTAAATGGCTGACGCACATGTAGTTTCACAACAGACATCTTGCGCAAACCCTTCAACGCCGCTTTGATCGGGTGGGCGGAGAAGAGTGACGGTAGGTCCGGATGTAGTATGTACCAATGGTGCTGAATACCTGCCATGTATAGTTAACAATGCTATAGGACAGGTTTAATTGAGAGTGGCAAAACCCAGACGAAGCCCAATAGGTGAGTGATAGGCCCCCGGGCCAGCGGCCGGGTAGGTGTTCTCATATCTCTGAAACAGGCGCCAAGCTGTCTTGTAAGCCCTCAGAGTATTACTGGCCAAGGAATTGGCCATCAGTCTCTTAGCTATGGTGAGATGAGAGACTAGTCCCAGCGCAGCTGGGCCTGGTGAGGAATCTTTTTTTTTTTTCCTTTATGCGTGAGAGACTCTAATGGCGGAGTCATGTGTGTAAACCTAAAGCGGAGAAGCCATGCGCGAGAGACTAATGGCGGAGCCATGCGTGAGAGACTAATGGCGGAGTCATATATGTAAAACTAAAACGGAGAAGCTCTGCGTGAGAGACTCTAATGGCGGAGTCATATGTGTAAAACTAAAACGGAGAAGCCATGCGTGAGAGACTCAGATTGCGGAGTCATATGTGTAACCTAAAACGGAGAAGCCATGCGTGAGAGACTCTAATGGCGGAGTCATATGTGTAACCTAAAACGGAGAAGCCATGCGTGAGAGATTCTAATGGCGGAGTCATATGTGTAAACCTAAAACGGAGAAGCCATGCGTGAGAGACTCTAATGGCGGAGTCGTATGTGTAAAACTAACATGGAGAAGCCATGCGTGAGGGCCTCTAATGGCGGAGTCATATGTGTAACCTAAAACGGAGAAGCCATGCGTGAGAGAATCTAATGGCGGAGTCATATGTGTAACCTAAAACGGAGAAGCCATGCGTGAGAGATTCTAATGGCGGAGTCATATGTGCAAACTTAAAACGGAGAAGCCATGCGTGAGAGACTCTAATGGAGGAGTCATATGTGTAACCTAAAACGGTGAAGCCATGCGTGAGAGACTCAAATTTTTTTTTTAAAACTATAAACCACTTAAGCAGCTCCCGTATGGGCACAGCTCTGAGTACGAGCCTGAAGAGCATGGTATAACGCAGATCACCTGCACGGACTAACTAACATCCTGTGCCTAAAAAACCCCCTTGGAACCTTATGTACGGCCGGCAGCAGGAAGCCAGCCACCGCCTATGATCTGCTCCCCCTGACCGAGCATAGTACTCCTTCCCCTGATCCCTGCCTACCTAATGGCACGGCGGCCCGTGCCAGACTTTATTGAAGATGAGATGTCTTTACCCCCCAGCCGCGTGGGGAGCTCACGCTGCTCCCTGGCAGAATGCATCAGTGCGGGGGAGCCCCCCTCCTCAGCTAGGGCCGACCCACCACCGGCTGGACACTCGTACCGCGTGGGGAGCAGCGCCACTCCCTGGCAATGTGCACCGGATCAGAGGGAGCCCTTCCTTTACCGTGGGCCCCGGCCCCCGCTGGTTTGAACCGTGTGCCGCATGAGGAGCCACACAGCTCCCTGGCATTGTGCGCCGGTGCGGGAGTGCCCCCCTTACCTAGGGGCTGGTTATCGTGACTGGAACCCGCTGGGAGACTGAAGCCTGACCGGACCTACCTGTGACCGTGAAGGCTGACCTCCCAGGCCGTGGCTGACCCGCGTGCGTAGTCGTGACGCAACTACCCGTAGATGCCCACCCAGTGCCTGTAGTCAACGGGAGTGTGACCGAGTCTGTGGATGTGACCAACTAGCCCCTGTAGTCGTGAGGGGACCCTACATTGAGAGTAGCGGTAACGGACCATCGCCTGTAGACGTGGTAGTATTACCTCACAAGTCTGTTGACATGAGACTAATGCCTGCAGTCGTGGCAGGCCTATATAATGAGTCTGTAGTCGTAACAGATTTGTGCCTGCAGTCGTGGCAGGGCTTTAGAGCGGGTCTGTAGTCGTGACAGACTGATGCCTGCAGTCGTGGCAGGGCTTTATAACGGGTCTGTAGTCGTGACAGACTGATGCCTGCAGTCGTGGCAGGACTTTATAACGAGTCTGTAGTCGTGACAGACTGATGCCTGCAGTCGTGGCAGGGCTTTAGAGCGGGTCTGTAGTCGTGACAGACTGATGCCTGCAGTCGTGGCAGGGCTTTATAACGAGTCTGTAGTCGTGACAGACCTGGCAAAACAAAATTTATATCTATATTTATTTATTTTTTTGTTTAGTTTTTTTTCAACTTACCACCAAAGGCCACGACTGTAGGCGCCACCCTGCAAGACATGCGCCAGTGGCCTGAGCATTGATAGGCCACCATACCCAGTCCCCCAAGCCCACGCAGGAGTAAAAAAGGGGGGTGGCCCACGCATGCGCACCACACCTGACTCACCTGGTGGCCATAACAGTCACAAACCCCACATTATTGCAAAGTAGCCAACCACCTGTGGACCTGAATAAACAAGGACAGACATGTGAGTGAGCGAACCCCGGCTGAGTGACCCTTCACCCACGCAACCGCTCCCTAGCCACCGGCTTGTCGCGGCTGCGCCCGAAACCGACCCACTGACTCCCGACGTACCGTATGGGCTATGGGCGGCCAGGCTGTGTGCGCAAGGCGTAGTGGCCATCCCCCTTCCCTGAACACTCTTTTATTTAATACTTAAAAAAAAAAAAAACTTTTTTTTTTTTTTTTTCAACTGACGCCTGCCTTAGTGCCTAGCCACTGGTGCTGAGCAAGGAGCTCAGTACCTGGACTGCAGTTCCAGCATGGCCTGTAGGTGTCGCCCTCTCTCAGACCAGGACCTGCTAGAGCGCCGAAGGGCAGTGAGCCGCACTGTGGAGCCGATGGCCGGCGTGACCTATGCGCTGCGCGCGATGGTATGAGAGCGGGAGTGTGACTCGCCGCAACGGAGCCACAGGTGAGGAGGCTGTTGTACAGTTTAGCCTGGGGGACGCTGCATGTGGGAGCGGGGTGCCTGGAGCGGATCGGAAGTGCGGGCAGTCACAGGTGCGGCTGGGGACCGGCGGGCACGCCCGGCAGCATGACTTGACATAAATAACGAGACGGGTGTGCAGCCACCCGACCTACCTATTCTCCGCAGCGATGAGCCTGACGCCGCCGACCACACGAACTAACAACGAGACACGCGACCTCTCTGGAAGGACAGCCAACCCACGAGCCGATTCGAAAGCATTCGAACCGACAAGTGGGGGCAGGAGAGCCAGGTTTAAATAATTAAAGCCCCGCCTCCCCTCACACAAACACGGCACTCTTAATTGCCTATCACATATCATTTATTTATAACACACACAAAAAACTTCAATGTGGTATACAATATAACTGTGCTAAGATATGTATTGTTCCATACAATTTCATAAATTTGTTTCAGTTTTTTTATTACATGTGTTTGAAAACATTACAATATTTCGGGTTGACACCTTTTATTATACAGTATATTATGAATTGGCTATCTGGCCTAATATTAGCATCTTGAAAGGACAAAGCCAAAATTTCCAGATATTTGACTAAATATAAACAAATTCTGAAAGCTAAGAAAACACTTTTATTATCCGGGCATACAAATAGTCTATAAAATTACAGTGTCTATTGTTCATAATTGTTGCACAAGTCGTTCATTCAAAAACTATAAACATTTGCACACTATTGAACAGACTTCAATGGGTTCTTCGATGGCCAGGCAGGGTATAGGGAGTTAAAAAATAACCCTCAACTGTTACCGGCACTCCAGTTGCAGCACCAAAGCTCCCTTCTTTCCCACCTCCAGCCCCCATTGGCCTCAAAATGTGACATGATATCTACAGATATGTCACCACTGCCAGTCATTTAAAAGCCTCAGTGGTGGCAGCAGTGACATACCATGCCTGCACACGTCACTGCTAAGGCAATTGATTAGCAGGTAGCACACTTTTAGTTCTGAGTGGAGCACCAGTGACAGGTGAGTCTTCCTTTTTTTAGCCTGTGTACCCTGCCTAGCCATTTAATAGGAGTCCCCAAGAGAACCCCTATGTTCTTCTTGGCAAGACACTACTTGAAAATGTATAGCACATTATTTATAAATGTTCACCGCATTTTGTTTTTGTCAGATTTGTGGTGTTTTTGTTGTTGAAAAAAGCTATTTTCTGGGTGTTTTTTTTTAAAGGGCAGAAAAAATGACATATTACAAATGTTAATAAATAAATAAAAATGCCATCAAAACACCACTAAAAACATTGAATACAAGTGTGTGTGTGAAGGGGGCCTTATTTTGGCTGCATCATTCAGTGTACATGTTTGGAACACTCCAAGATACTGTATGCCATGAAAAGCCCATAGACTTCAGTAGATGGATAAATGCCAAAAGAGTATCCATTCCGTTCATCTCCACAGGAGATTTTTTCTGATAATGCAGCATGTAATACCCAGACGCTTGCCTGGATGAAGTCATTGGAACTTTATTTTAACTGCATTGAAAACATAGTCAGTTATGTTTTTAATACTAAAGGTCCTGGGAAAGTCAAAATTACAATGTGTGTGGAACTATATACAGTAATAATACATCTGTATGAATCTATTAAACAGCATACTTTGAATTTGCCTGCCAAGCATTTGCTATGAATGTGATGTGTACAGAGTAGAGTTGAGCGGACACCTGGATGTTCGGGTTCGACGGGTTCGGCCGAACTTCGGAAAAAAGTTCGAGTTCGGGACACGAACTTGACCCAAACTTGACCCCGAACCCGAACCCCATTGAAGTCAATGGGGACCCGAACTTTTGAGCACTAAAATGGCTGTAAAAATGTCATGGAATTGGCTAGAGGGCTGCAAATGGCGTCAAAATGTGTTTAAGAGCATGGCAAGTGCTCTGCAAACAAAGGTGGATAGGGAAATGACTTTAAATAACATAAAATACGTAAAAATATAAAATAATAATCTTGATCTAGGAGGACCAGGTCTATATGGAGTAGGAGGTTGAGGAGGCGGTGGATGTGGCGGTGGCGGTGGAAGCGGCGATGGAGGAGGAGGTAGCCTACACTGGTTTTTGGTTTTAAATTTTATTTTTAAAATTAGGGTACACCCCAAAACATTGCGAAATACAACCTGTGATAACCCCCTCCAGTCATGCTAAACACACGTTCAGACAATACACTGGCTGCAGGGCAGGCCAGCACCTCCAAGGGGTAAAGGGCAAGCTCAGGCCATGTGCCCAATTTGAAGACCCAGAAGTTGCAGGAGCTGACCCCTGTCAGTCAGTTTGTGTAGGCGTGTGCACACATACTGCTCCACCATGTCGCACGTCCCCGTGATGTTCACGATCCAATTTGATATCTGCTCTATCAACTTTCAATGTTCTTTTATGCGCCTACCTAAGTAATATGAAAGCTGTATATATTAAACTTGAATTTAACACTTGCAGATCTGGAAAATACTGTTTTTTTAAAAGAAAAGTGTGTTTTTCAAACCCCAGAAAATGATGGGTGTATTTCTACCTTAAATTGCACACTGACTAATCCAGATGTTGTAGTTTGCCCCCCAAAAATGGTGATTTGCAATGTCCCAAAAGCTCAGATGCAGTGCTGGTGCACTGAGCATGCATAAAATGGCCGCCGCCGCCGCCACCAACCTAACTAACAGAATTATAATTTTTTATTTTTTTTTTTGGTCAATGGCCTCAGGGCAGGGTAAAACGATTGTGTCCTGAACCTAAACAACTATTTCTAGGTAGATCGCTGAGTTAGATTCTCTCCTATTCTCTCCCTGAAATCACAAGTCCAGCAGCATCCTCTCCCTACACTTGTAGCAGCCTGGGTCTAATGCTGCTCTGGCCAATCACAGCCATGCTATTAGTAGGCATAGCTGTGATGGCCTCTTGGGGCAAGTAGTATGCCGCTTGTTGATTGGCTGCTGTGCAGCCTTTCAAAAAGCGCCAAGAAAGCGCCTAACACAGAACCTGAACTTTTACGGAAATGTTCGGGTTCGGGTCTGGGGTCCAAAAATCCTAAAGTTCGGTACGAACCCGAACTTTACAGTTCGGGTTCGCTCAACCCTAGTGCAGAGGTTTAACTGAAAGACTGTCTAAGAAGTAATAATGATGATAATTATCTTTATATAGCGACCAATATGTTGCACATGGTGCTATAATCGAGAAAGCAACAAACAAGAAAAAAGAAAAACACATAAATATCAATCAAACAGAGAGAGGACTCTGCCATAAAACCTTATAATCTACCTGTATAAAATTGCTTTAAATGTAATCTCAGATCCCAAAAGCGAAAGGTTTATTCAAATGTTTATGATGTTGATAGAGCAATGTAAATGTTTCAGTTCTAGCTATGTATACTGTACATAAGTGTTGATGTGCGACATTGTACATCAAAGTGTTTCAGTGCAAAAACAACCTTAGTATTTATCCCTTCAACAATTGATTGTAGACATATAATAAAGGGGCGGCACTCACCACTGGAATCATCACTGTGACACGGGTTCCATGTTTCTCACTGTTATGCTTTGGCGTACTGGCTGCGGTTAATGTCGTGTATGCTGGTTGCCAGGGGCGACGTGTAGTTTTGGTTGCCTGTGTGTGCACTGCTCCTTGAATGCTTTCTCCTTCCCTGTCTGGTGCTTGTGGGGTTAATATCTATGTGTGTGTGTGTGTGTGTGTGTGTGTGTGGTCTCTAGGTGCTATTTTATCCATCAAGGTTTTTTGGTGTTCTGGTGTTGGTGTTCAGTGTGTGTACTGAGTCCTATACGGTGTTCGGGTTCCAGTACGGGTGACTTGGTTTTTGTTGTTGTTTGAGTGGACTGCTGGTGCCTTTTCCAGCAGTCTCTGCAGGTAAGTGGTCAAGTGCGCCAGGACCATCCCATCCTGGAGGTGCACTACCTGGGGCACTGTGATGAACAGGGCTCACTGGGTTTATGCTCTCTGGGTTTGGCCCCAAGTAAAACTGGTAACTCTTGCCGCTGCTGCTCCAGTTTCCAACTCACTGTTGTTTATCTGTGTATTGTTCATGGTGAGATGTTCTAAGGGTCAGTTGGACCCTCGATAGAACATGACAGTATGTTTTACAAGGCCACTCAGCATGTTTTGTGCACTGTCTTGTTTCTGTGTTCTGTGTGCCTTCGGCAAGAGGGTGTCTGCATCTTTCGCCTGCGGTTTTCTGGTGTTCATGCTTGTTCTCCAGAGGGCGGGTGAAAGGGGAGATACTGTTACAGTGCGGGTCACTGTGACAATGGTTGCCATATTGGTGTGAACTGTTGCCTGTGTTTGTGTCTCCCCTCGTCCATTTCTCAGTGGCTCCTGTCTCTGGTGCTGTGTTTGCTGGCTGCATGCATTTGGTGTACTGACTTTGGTGTTTGCTGGTTCAGTGATGCTTGCTGGCATCGGCACTAATACTTTGGAACAACTGAACTGTCTGGTGTGAACTGTTTCCAATATGGGTGAACTCCTAGCAGGTAGAGTGCCTCGGTTCTCACCCTCCTTGTTTCCTTCTCCAGGGTCACACACTGCTAGCAATGATGCTTCTTTGTGTTGTGGTACTAGTGTACAATCGTAGCACGAATAGTGAAGTTCCACATACACAGATTGTGCAGAATAGACATTTATTTACTTACAAGATTGCTGTCAACAAATTGCATATAAAACTCCACTTCAAACCACACAATAGCAGCTTCCACACATCGACATAAAACTTCACTAAAAAGCCTGACCAGGGTTTTGCTCTGCTTCGTTTGGGGCAAAAAAACACCCCTTGAGAAAGCAGAGGAAAACCAATGCTATTGTCTGATTGCAAATGAGCATAGGGTGATTAAGGTGTTAAATTTGTTGTTGGGGAGGAGCTTTTGTGGGAGTGTGTGTATATATAGCAACATAGTATTAGATTGCCTAATTATAGCTTGCATAATTCTGAAAGTGCAGCATTTCTAAGTGCACTTGAGATATTCAGGAGATACTCAGGAGGTAATCTGGAGGTGGATACAATCTAAAAAAGTAAGATTTGTTTGTATAAAATCTTTCCCCTCTTTAAAATGGCAGACCTGGTTCTGTGCAGGAATTGTTGTGCTTTTATTTCAGGTTTCACTCTTTGGAGGTTTGAATGCTGTCTGATCTGTAGACAGATCTCTGTAATGCAGCAGGAAATTGCATTTTTGAAATCTGAGATTTGTAAATTAACTGTTAAACAAACTCAGGCTGGGAATGTTGCAATGCCACTGCCACAGAGGCCCCCTAGAAATGGAAGATGGGTTACTGCAGGTTCTGGTAGAGTTGTTGATAGAAGACATGTCCCACCGTCTGTGGATCTCCATAATTAATTTGCAGCACTTTCAGAGCGCAAGAGCAACATGGAGTATGGCTCAGACACAGTGGGTGAGGAAAAATCATCTCCTATGTCTAAGGTATGCAAGACTGCAGCCAAAGACAAAAAGAATAAGTTGAGGGCTGATAGTAAGCAGCTGTTGGTGGTCGATTCTATCATAAGAGGTGTGAAGTTTGAGGAAAATGGTTTTGTGAAATGTGTCCCTGGTGCTACCGCTAGCAGGGACAGACGACGTATCCTTAATATTGTTAGGCAAGCAAAGAAGGAAAGGGAAGTGGATGTTATTGTCCATCTTGGGACAAATGATCTGGCCTATAATGAGGTTTCAAAGGTGAAGGAAGCTTTTCACACACTTGGTAATGAGTTACGGGAGGTTGCATCAACTGTTTCATTCTCTGCAGTTTTGCCTATGCATAACCTTCAGCATGACAGGCAGATGCACATAAAGGAATTCAATGTATGGCTTGGTGAATGGTGTCGGAACCAAGGGTTTGGCTTTGTGTCTCATGTTAGCTCTCGTTGGAATGGAAAAGAACTGTACAAGAAATATGGTTTGCATCTTTCTCTAAAGGGAACGAATGTCCTCAGTGAACAGTTTAAAGTATTTGCAAAGGACCATTTAACCATTTAAACTAGGAAAGGGGGGCAAAAGAGTGATAATCCAGCAGTCCGACTGCCCCCCGGAACAATGCCAGAAGATGCCAGTAGCACATAGGTTAAGAAATGACAAGCTCAGATTCTTGTCTACAAATGCTCGCAGTTTAGGGAATAAGATCAATGAACTTGAGTCTATAATGGCATCTGAGAATATAGATTTAGTGGCTGTTACTGAGATGTGGTTCAATGAGAGTAATGACTGGGATATAACAATACCAGGGTTCTCTCTATATAGGAAAGACAGAGAAGGCAAAAAAGTGGGAGGGGTGGCCCTGTATGTGAAAGATAGCATAAAATCTCATTTAATACAAGTTAGCAAGACCAATTTAGAGTCAGTTTGGGTTACGTTGCAGCTTGATAATCATAAGATAACTGTCACGGATGATGTTGCAGATAGCTGGAACTTATGAATAAATGTCCAACTGGCTTGATCCCAAACTAAGGAGCATATAGGTGAGCCCTATAAAACTTCAAGAGCTCTCCCTGAGTGCTATGCCCATGCAAGGGTCTCAATGGTAGACGATTGCATGCCTACGTACCTAAGACTGTGTGACACCTGAAAACCCTATAATAGTGAGGGGACACGACCACCGGCTCCCTGCACTTAATACGGACGGAGTCAGGGTCACCTAGAATCAAGCCAGCAAGGAAACACAATACATGAAAAGACTTATCTGAGCAAACAGCAGCAGCAGCTTCCAGCAGTGAACACTTCATCCAGGAAGTAGTATAAACCGCAAGGTGAGGCAGTATGGGAGGGAATATAAAGGGAGACGATTAGTCTAAATAGGTGACACCTGGGAGAAGGAAAGGAGATGACAAAGTGAAACCAAAGCAAAGAACGTCATGCAAGAGGTAGAGAAGGACGTCTGCCAGACCTTTTCACAGAAATGGTGGTGACAGTAACTTGTGTAGGTGTGATATATAGACCACTTGGCCAAGTCAAAGAATTTGATGATCTACTAGTTGGGGAAATAGCTAAAATGACATCGAAAGGGGAAGTTATTATTATGGGAGACTTTAATATTCCTAATGTAAACTGGAAAACCAAAATAGCTAGTTCTGCCAGGAGTACAGATATTCTAAATTCCCTACTGGGATTATCTCTGCAGCAAGTAGTTGAGGAGCCAATCCAGAAGGAGGCCATTTTAGATTTAGCATTCACAAATGGGAATTTGGTATCTGATATTACTGTAGGGGAAAGCTTGGGATCTAGTTACCACCAGTCAGTGTGGTTTACTATAAGTACAGTGACTGAGTCACACCACACAAAAACAAAAGTTTTAGATTTTAGAAAAACTGACTTTTCTAAAATTAAATTAGTTGTATACGAGTCCCTATTATATTGGTACAGTTTCAATGGAGTCCAGGAGAAATGGGACTACTTAAAAGTGGCACTATTGAAGGCAACAGATAATTGCATTAGGCTTGTCAGTAAAAGCAAAACAAGGAAGAGACCACTGTGGTACTCAGCAGAAGTGACCAAAATCATTAAAAACAAAAAGATAGCATTTAGTAATTATAAAAAAAAAAACGAGGATGACAGGGACATTTTTAAGATTAGGCAGAGAGAGGCCAAGCAAGTTATAAGAGCTTCTAAAGCACAGGCAGAAGAGAAATTAGCTCAGTCAGTGAAAAAAAGGTGATAAGACATTCTTCAGACACATAAATGAAAAAAGGAAACTAAAACAAGGAATTACCAAATTAAAAACAAAAGAAGGAAGGTATATGGAAGAAGATAAAGAACTAGCTGACTGCCTCAATGAATACTTCTGTTCAGTTTTTACAAAGGAAAATCAAGGAAAAGGACATCAGTTAGGGAGGAAGACTAATGAATATTTTGATGAATGTGTCTTTACAGAGGAAGAGGTTCTAAGTTAGCTGTCCAAAATTAATACAAATAAGCCACAGGGGCCTGATGGGATACACCCAAAGCTATTAAAAGAGCTTAGCGGTGAACTAGCAAAACCATTAACAGATTTATTTAACCAATCACTGGTAACAGGAGTCGTCCCAAAAGATTGGAAATTAGCAAATGTTGTGCACATTCACAAGAAAGGTAGTAGGGAGGAACCGGGCAACTATAGGCCAGTAAGCCTGATATCAATAGTGGGGAAATTAATGGAAACCATACTTAAGGAGAGGATTGTGAAACATCTAATATCCCATGGATTGAAAGATGAAAAACAGTATGGGTTTACTTTAGGGAGATCATGTCAAACTAATCTTAGAGATTTTTTTTGATTGGGTGACTAAAATAATAGATGGCAGAGGTGCAGTAGAAATCGCTTATCTAGACTTTCGTAAGGCTTTTGATACTGTCCCACATAGAAGGCTTATCAACAAATTGCAGTCTTTGTGCTTAGACTCCCATATTGTTGAATGGATTAGGCAGTGGCTGAGGGACAGACAACAGAGGGTTGTAGTCAATGGAGTATATTCAGACCATGGTCTTGTTAACAGTGGGGTACCTCAGGGATCTGTTATGGGACCCATATTGTTTAATATCTTTATCAGCGAAATTGCAGAAGGCCTCGATGGTAAGGTGTGTCTTTTTGCTGATGACACAAAGATTTGCAACAGGGTTGATTTCCCTGGAGAGATACACCAAATGGAAAAGGATTTAGGAAAACTAGAGGAATGGTCAAAAATCTGGCAACTAAAATTTAATGTTGATAAGTGCAAGATAATGCACCTGGGGCGTAAAACCCAAGAGCAGAATATAAAATCAGTGATACAGTCCTAACCTCAGTATCTGAGGAAAGGGATTTAGGGGTCATTATTTCAGAAGACTTAAAGGTAGGCAGACAATGTCATAGAGCAGCAGGAAATGCTAGCAGAATGCTTGGGTGTATAGGGATAGGCATTAACAGTAGAAAGAGGGAAGTGCTCATGCCGGTCTACAGAGCACTAGTGAGACCTCATTTGGAGTATTGTGCGCAGTACTGGAGACCATATCTCCAGAAGGATATTGATAAGTTGGAGAGAGTTCAGAGAGGATCTACTAAACTGGTACATGGATTGCAGGATAAAACTTACCAGGAAAGATTAAAGGACCTTAACATGTATAGCTTGGAAGAAAGACGAGACAGAGGGGATATGATAGAAACTTTTAAATACATAAAAGGAATCAACAAGGTAAAAGAAGAGAGAATATTTAAAAGACGAAAAACTGATACAAGAGGACATAGTTTAAAATTAGAGGGGCAAAGGTTTAAAAGTAATATCAGGAAGTATTACTTTACTGAGAGAGTAGTGGATGCATGGAATAGCCTTCCTGCAGAAGTGGTAGCTGCAAATACAGTGAAGGAGTTTAAACATGCATGGGATAGGCATAAAGCCCTCCTTCATATAAGATAGGGCCAGGGGCTATTCATAATATTCAGTATATTGGGCATATGGGCTAAATGGTTCTTATCTGCCGACACATTCTATGTTTCTATGTCGGGCTTTTTAAGTGAAGTTTTACGTCAATGTGTGGAGAGCTGCTATTGTGTGGTTTGAAGTGGAGTTTTATATGCGATTTGTTGACAGAGATCTTGTAAGTTAATGCCCTAGGACCACAAAACAGAGAAGCAGCATTGCTGACAGTCTGTGACCCTGGAGAAGGAAACAAGGAGGGTCTGAACCGAAGCACTAATCCTGCTAGGAGTCCATCTGGATTGTAAACAGTTCACACCAGACAGTTCACTTGTTCCAAAGCATCAGCGCGGATCCGGTATTTATATTTTGTTGGACAGTGGGAACTTTGGACCTTTCCCCTTTCAGATCCAGCAGCAAAGATTATCCACGTTGCACAGATAAGGACAAAAAAGCTTTTCTTGCTAGGTGCATCTGTATTTCTGGTTATAGAATTGGTGCATAGTCCAACACTCAAAATTTGCACCCTTGCCAGCTACGTCCTATATCTGAAAGTTCTTCTTCTAGCTGCTAATGATTGAGCTTTCAAAACAGTTTCATTTAGACATTTTAAACAGTGCACCAGTGTAAATGGAGAACTTCAGCGCCCCTTACAGATTACAGAGCTAAACACCTATTTAATGTTGCATCTAGCAAAACTGTCAAAGCATCTACTTTTTTTTCCGGGGTGCACTAAAAAGACAAATAACTGAAATAAAGTGGCCTAAATGGGAGGAAATGATCAAAAACCCCAACCTCAGCTTCAGGGATTAGCCAGTGTTGTGAGTTCCATATCATTGTGGTGCACCTTTCGCAGTTTTTTATGTATTTTTATATTTGCATCCACACATTATCCCATCTTGTGTAGGATGCTTTTGTGGTGCATGTGGTCCGCTGCCTACATTCTCCGTTGCATGCATTTTTGCTGGGGATTGCCATCAGCAACAGATCACATGTGGAGGAATTGATCCCCCGGTTATAAACACGCCGCAGTGTTTGGGGGTTTTGAGCATTTCCTCCCATTTAGGCCACTTTATTTTAGTTATTTTTCTTGATATGTTTAGAATGTGCCATTGCGTACTGCTGGTAGCATTCTGTTGCACCTGGTAGTCTGTATCACATGGCCTGTTATAGGTGGAGCTTACAGCCTTATCTCTCCCACTGCATGAGTGATCTCACTATGGAGGTATGTGGGAGCTTGGCTGTAAGTTGTATCTTAGCACCTCTCAGACCGTGTTCACACACCGTAGGTAGTCTAGTGGTAGGAACCTATGCCACACTGAGATACCTTGACTGTGGTGAAAAAGGGCTCCAATGTGTTCCTGACTGGAATACATTGACTAAAGTCTCAGTTCTTAACATAAACTTGAGGGATTAGTCAGGGTTGTCAGTTGCATATCATTATGGCGCACCTTTTGGAGTGATTTATACACTAAAAAGACCATTAACCCCTTAGGGACTTAGGGCGTACCGGTACGTCCTGTGTAGTTTTGATCACGGCCGCCAGTTATCGGCGTGCGGCAGTGTGGGGGGCGGGTATGCGATCTTCCGCCCGCCCCCCGTTTATTTTCAGGATGGCCGAGCGGTTGAATCAGAGTGTCAGCTCATTGCTGACCCTCCGATTCAAACGGCAGACATCTGTGCAGATGTCCGCCGTTTTAACCCCTTCCATGCCGCGGTCTGTAGGGACCGCTGTATGGAAGAGGTGAAGAGGGAAGGAGCTTCCTCTCCCATCGGGGGGATGCTGTGCCTTTGCAGCCCCCGGACAGGATGGGGTGACAGAGGGAGGGAGTCCTCCTCCCTCCCCTTCCCCGTCTGCTCAGTTGTGGCAGACAGGGAAGGTTCCCATGGCAACAGGACGCCTTCTCAGGCATCCTGCTGTCCATGGTGCTGAACAGATCTGTGCTGAAGGCAGAGATCTGTTCAGACAAAGTGTAAGTGAAATACAGTGCAGTACACTATATAGTGTACTGTACTGTATTATACAGACATCAGACCCACTGGATCTTCAAGAAACAAGTGGGTCTGGGTAAAAAAAAAAGTTAAAATAGAGAAAAAAAGTAAAAAAAAAAAAAACACATTTATCCCTGATTAAAAATTAAAAAAAAAAAATTCCCTATACATGTTATATATTACTGCGTCCGTAATGACCCAATCTATAAAACGGTCATGTTACATTCCCCGCACGATGAACGCTATAAAAATAAAATAAAAAACTATGATGAAATTGAAATTTTGCTCACCTTACTTACAAAAAAAGGTAATAAAAGTGATTAAAAAAGTTGTATGTACGCCAATATAGTACCATTCAAACCGTCGTCTCATCCCGCAAAAAATAAACCCCTACATAAGACAATGGCCCAAAAAATATAAAAACTATGACTCTCAGACTATGGAGACACTAAAACAAGTTTTTTTGGTTTAAAAAATGATATTATTTTGTAAAACCTTAATAAATAAAAAAAAATACACATATTTGGTATTACCGTGTCCGTAAGAACCTGCTCTATAAAAATATCACATGATCTAACCCCTCAGGTGAACAACGTAAAAATAAAAAATAAAAATGGTGTAAAAAAAGCCATAACTTTGTCACCTTACATCACAAAAAGTGGAATAGCAAGCGATCAAAAAGGTATATGCACCCCAAAATCACACCATTAAAACAGTCATCTCATCCTGCAAATGAAGACCCTAACTAAGACAATCGCCCAAAAAATAAAAAAAACTATGGCTCTCAGACTATGGAGACACTAAAATTATTTCTTTTGTTTTAAAAATTATATTATTGTGTAAAACTTAAATATATTTAAAAAGTAAACATATTAGGTATCCCTGCGTCCATAACAACCTGCTCTATACAAATAGTACATTATCTAATCTGTCAGATGAAAGTTGTAAATAATAAAAAATAAAAACTGTGCCAAAACAGGTATTTTTTGTCAAATTTTCAATTTTAATCCATTTTTTCCCGTAACAAAGCAAGGGTTAATAGCCAAACAAAACTCAAAATTAATTGCCCTGATTCTTTAGTTTACAGAAACACCCCATATGTGGTCGTCAACCTCTGTACGGGCACACAGCAGGGCGCAGAAGGATTTTGGAAGGCAGTTTTTGCTGGACATGTTTTTTGACACCATGTCCCATTTGAAGCCCCCCTGATGCACCCCTAGAGTAGAAACTGCAAAAAAAAAGTGACCCCATTCAAGAAACTACACCCCTCAAGGTATTCAAAACTGATTTTACAAACTTCGTTAACCCTTTAAGTGTTCCACAAGAGTCAATGGCAAATGGAGATGAAATTTCAGAATTTCTATTTTTTGTTACTTTGATTCACAAAGTGTAATATAGAGCAACCAAAAATCATATGTACCCTAAAAAAGTACCAAAAAAACTGCCACCTTTTACCTGTAGTTTCCAAAATGAGGTCATGTTTTTGGAGTTTCTACTCTAGGGGTGCATCAGGGGACTTCAAATGGGACATGGTGTAAATAAACCAGTCCAGTGAAATCTGCCTTCCAAAAACCACACGGCGTTCCTTTCCCTCTACGCCCTGACGTGGGGCCGTAGAGTGGTGTACGACTGCATATCGGGTGTTTCTGTAAACCACAGAGTCAGGGCAATAAATATAGAGTTTTGTTTGGCTGTTAACCCTTGCTTTGTTAGTGGAAAAAATGGATTAAAATGGAAAATTTGGCAAAAAATTTAAATTCTGAAATTTCATCTCCATTTGCTATCAACTCTTGGCGAACACCTAAAGGGTTAATAATGTTTGTAAAATCAGTTTTGAATACCTTGAGGGGTGTAGTTTCTAGAATGGGGTCACTTTTGGGTGGTTTCTATTATGTAAGCCTCACAAAGTAACTTCAGGATCCCAAAATGATCCAAACATGAAGTAGACATATGGGGAATGTAAACTAATAGCTATTTTTGGAGGTATTACTATGTATTATAGAAGTAGAGAAATTGAAACTTGGAAATTTGGAAATTTTTCCAAAACTTTGGTAAATTTTTAATTTTTTTAGAAATAAAAATGATTTTTTTTTACTCCATTTTACCAGTGTTATGAAGTACAATATGTGTCGAAAAAGCAATCTCAGAATGGCCTGGATAAGTAAAAGCGTTTTAAAGTTATCACCACATAAAGTGACACTGGTCAGATTTGCAAAAGGGGTTAAGGCTATTTTTTTGTCAAAATCTGTTATTAAATTTGTGATTTTATTTTATTATTTTAATCTAATTTTATTATACAGTACATTTCATAAGATGCATCAGATAATTTCTGTTTTTAAACATTAGTGGTTTTCATTTACATTTTAAGGAGACTACACCTGTCATGTTTCATGCAAATCTATAGCTACACTATGCCCACTGGGAAGAGTTTTATTTCTGGACATATTATTAATTTTGCACTGACAGGTGCAGAACGAATATGCCTTCCTTGTGAGATTAGCTACTAATGTTTCTTGTGGGCACAGAACTATTGTACGCAAATCAAACTTAATCAAAATGATCATAAGGTGATTTTCTGCTGCTTTTTTAAATACTCGTACTGTGTTTCATATGCAGCATAAAAACCAGTCAGCTGGAAAATACTAATTTCACAGGCTAAACCACCACATCTTTAGGATTGTGTAAGCCAAGTGAATATTAAGCATTGTGATCAATGAACCCTATCAAGCATTCCAAATGAAAAAAAGAACATTTATTATTTTTATAAGAATATGCATCAAATATCAGATCACTACCACGCTTAGATTTATTAACTGAAATATGAATGCAACAAGTCCTTGGCGGCTACAATCTTTATTCAGATTTTACATGGGCCCCATAATGTATTTTGCCGGTTAGACTAAACCTTTAAAGACAATCTTGACATATCACATTGAAGGACAGAATATAAGAACTGTAGTATTAGTGATAATTCACTTAGGCTACATGCACATGACAGTGAAAAACGGACATGTGATGTACATTTTTTTAACGGCCATCATACGTCCATTTTAAGACCAATGGTAGTCTAAGGGGTTATTCACACGGCAAATGTTCTATCTTGTCCGTTTTTCACTGACAGACTGCCCCCATACAATTGAATAGGTCAGTTTTTTACTTCCGCTTCTCAGAAAGGCATCAATGAAAAAAATGTCCGTTAAAAATGTGTGCATGTAGCCATCACAGATGGCAATGTGCAGTGTAATTTATTAACTAATATGAATACATTTACTTTACCATAATCTTAAAATGTAACTGCCATTTAATTTTTTTGTAATGTGTAGGGGCAGTGATAATGAACATTTTTGTAGTATATTTTAGTTACTGAATTTGCATATTTCTATTAGAAAAATAGTTTTTGAAGTCGCCCATTTTGTCCCTCAGCAACGCTCCTTGTCTTCTATTTCGTGAACTAGGAAGATGCGCTCCAGGCTGACATATAGGATGAGGTCGATGATGTTGCCTTGGGTTTGACTGGCCAGGTTTCTCACCTGGGCGTTCAGTAACGCGGCCAAAAAATACCCAGCTCCGCAGAGGCTGTCCTCTTTTTTTTTTTATTAAAAAAAATCTGTTATTACCAGTTTAATCTCTGTTTTGTCCCCTATGAGGGGCCGGTGTGGTGTATGGAATAGATTTTAGGAACCGGGAGATGGAAAAAGATGCTTGGTCGGTCCTCTTACTTCCAATTTGGAGCACTGCGCGTGCGCCGTGCAATGTACTATGCAATCCCAATATGAGTGGTATGTTAAGTAGTACTATTCATATCAGTTTAATCCCTGTTACGTCCCCTATCAAGGGCCGGTGTATGGAATAGAGTTTAGGCAACCGCAAATAGTTGTCAATAGTTGACACACTCATGACATAAATTTTATTCCTCTATGCGTCAATCTTGGTGTAGTGATGACTGTGCTCATACGCACGTTTGGCAGATAGCAGGCGATGGCGGTTTTTCAAAGCCTATGGTCGTGCTGAGGTAGTTCAGTGACAGTTAAGTGACCCAGAAAACAATGATTCTGCAGTGTGGGCCCATTGTTGGCCTAGTAGGCTTTAATGATCACCTTAGATGATCACAAAAGAAAATTATGTTTTTTCTATGCAAAATTATCCAGTCGATCGCTTTTGGTCTGTTCACAATGAAGCAACGACCTTATCATCTGGGGTGTGCCAACATTGCCATTGCCAACACACTCATAGAGGTGATCGCTTCATTGTGATACGCAAGCCCCTTCACCACAACAAGGTAACAATCACGAAGCGGAATTGACACATGTATGTGCCTATTTTTTTGTTTTGTTTTTGCAGCCACAGTGCAGCACCAGAGGCCAGAAAAATTAGGAATGTATACATGCATGAAAAATTGGGTATTGTTGCAGCCTGTGCTGTAGCAGCGGCCGGAAAAATGTATGTTTTCCAGGCAGAAAGTGCACTAAAACATTGCGGCTTGAACCCTAGTTGGTGACGGAGAAGTCACTCAAGTCATCCGGCATGCAGAGATAAAATACTGCACCGTGTGGACCATTTTTAGCCCAAGGCAGCTCATCTCATCAGGCCTTTTTTAGTCAAATGTATCGCCCACTGTCAGTCCCTTCGGGATCCATGCCTCATTCATCTTAATAAAGGTGAGGTAATCTAGACTTTTTTGACCTAGGCGACTTCTCTTCTCAGTGACAATACCTCCTGCTGCAGTGACAATACCTCCTTTCTGACAGGACACTTGAAGCGGGGCAGGCCAGAAGTTCTATCGCAAATTGGGATAGCTCATGCCACAGGTCAAGCTTGCATACCCAGTAGTCAAGGGGTTCATCGCTCCTCAGAGTGTCGATATCTGCAGTTAAGGAGAGGTAGTCTGCTACCTGTCGGTCGAGTCGTTCTCTGAGGGTGGACCCCGAAGGGCTGTGGCGATGCGTAGGACTTAAAAAGCTCTGCATGTCCTCCATCAACAACATGTCTGTAAAGCGTCCTGTCCTTGCCGGCGTGGTCGTGGTAGGAGGAGGATTACTTTCACCTCTTCCCCTGTTAGATTCCTGTTGTGCTGTGACATCACCCTTATACGCTGTGTAAAGCATACTTTTTAACTTGTTTTGGAACTGCTGCATCCTTTCTGACTTCCGGTAATTCGGTAACATTTCAGCCACTTTCTGCTTATACCGGGGGTCTAGTAGCGTGGCCACCCAGTACAGGTCGTTCTCCTTCAGCCTTTTTATATGAGGGTCCCTCAACAGGCACGACAGCATGAAAGACCCCATTTGCACAAGGTTGGATGCCGAGCTACTCATGTCCCGTTCCTCGTCCTCACTGATCTCACTGAAGGTCTGTTCTTCCCCCCAGCAAAGTACAACACCACGGGTACCAGATAGGTGACAACAAGCACCCTGGGATGCCTGCTGTGGTTGGTCTTCCTCCTCCTAAAAGCCACATTCCTCCTCTGACTCCTCTTCCTCATACTCCTCTTCCAGCGTTGCCGCAGGTCCGGCAAGCGATGATGACAAGGCTGTTTCTGGTGGTGATGGTGACCACAACTCTTCCTCTTCCTCTTCCCGCTCATCTACAGCCTGATCCAGCACTCTTCACAGGGCACGCTCCAGGAAGAAAACAAATGGGATGAGGTCGCTGATGGTGCCTTCGGTGCGACTGACTAGGTTTGTCACCTCCTCAAAGGGACGCATGAGCCTACAGGCATTGCGCATGAGCGTCCAGTAACGTGGCAAAAAAATTCCCAGCTCCGCAGAGGCTGTCCTAGCACCCCGGTCATACAAATACTCGTTGACGGCTTTTTCTTGTTGGAGCAGGCGGTCGAACATTAGGAGTGTTGAATTCCAACGTGTCGGGCTGTCGCAAATCAAGCGCCTCACTGGCATGTTGTTTCGCCGCTGGATATCTGAAAAGTATGCCATGGCCGTGTAGGAATGCCTGAAATGGCCACACACCTTCCTGGCCTGCTTGAGGACGTCCTGTAAGCCTGGGTACTTAGACACAAAGCGTTGTACGATGAGATTCAACACATGTGCCATGCACGGCACATGTAACAACTTGCCCAAATTCAATGCCGCCGACAAATTGCTTCCATTGTCACACACCACTTTGCCGATCTCCAGTTGGTGCGGGGTCAGCCACTGATCCACCTGTGCGTTCAGGGCGGACAGGAGTGCTGGTCCGGTGTGGCTCTCTGCTTTCAGGCAAGTCAACCCCAAGACAGCGTGACACTGTCGTATCCGGCATGTGGAATAGCCCCTGGGGAGCTGGGGGGATTCAGTTGATGTGCAGCCAGACGCCGCAGCAGAAGAGTACTCAGCCGAGGAGGTTATGGAAGAGGATGGAGTAGGAGGAGTAGAGGAGGTGGCAGTAGGCCTGCCTGCAAGTCGTGGCGGTGTCACCAACTCCGCTGCAGAGCCACGCATTCCATGCTTGTCAGCCGTCAGCAGGTTGACCCAATGCGCAGTGTAGTTGATATACCTGCCCTGACCGTGCTTTGCAGACCAGGTGTCAGTGGTCAGATGGACCCTTGCCCCAACACTGCATGCCAGAGATGCCATGACTTCCTTTTCAATACAGAGTAGAAGTTTGGGATTGCCTTTTTTGAAAAAAAAAAAAATTGTCCGGGTACCTTCCACTGTGGTGTCCCAATAGCGACAAATCTTTTGAAGGCCTCAGACTCCACCAGCTGTCAGACGCCGGGCAAGGGGGTGACTCTGTGACATTGGCTTCTTACGCTCAAACATTTCCATGACAGACACCTGACTGTGGGCAGATGAGATGGAACTGCTGAAGGTGAGAGGCGGAGTGGCGGGTGGTTGAGAGGGGGCAAGGAGGACAGCAGTGATTGACGTGGCTGAAGATGCTGGACCAGGAGGAGGATGGTGGCTTTGAGTTTGTGTGCTGCTTGTACTCATGTGTTGATCCCATTGGCGTTTGTGATGTGAGATCATGTGCCTTCGCAAAGCAGTTGTACCGAGGTGGGTGTTGGACTTCCCACGACTCAGTTTCTTTTGGCACAGGTTGCAAATGGCATTGCTGTTATCATAGGCAGACACACAAAACAAATGCCACACTGCTGAGCTTTGCAATGACGGCATTCTGGTGGTGGCAACAGCATGAGTTGATTGGTGTGCTGTCTGGCTGACCCCGTGTGCCGATACATGCTGTCTGACTGTGCCACTTGCTCCTTGCGACGACCTCCCCCTGCTTCCAACTCGTCTCGTCCTTCTCTCTGTCTCTTCTTCTGAACTTTCCCCCTCTTCTTCTTCTCTTCGAGCAGGCACCCACGTGGCATCCACGGACACATCGTCATCATCAAACACTTCACTTGTATCTGACACCTCAGCAAAGGAAGCAGCAGCGGGTACAACATAAATCATCATCATCATCACACTGTACGTCCATGTGTGTAATCCTGCCTGACTGAGACATATCCCTGTTATCTACATCCTCTGACAATAATGGTTGCACATCACTAATTTCATCCAACTGATGTGTAAATAACTCCTCTGACGGATCAAGTGAAGCGGCTGTGGTGGCTGTGGTGGTAGTGGTGGTGGTGGCGGCGGGCGGGAGAGTGGTAACTTGAGAGCAGATGACCGAAGCTGAGCTGGAGGAGGATGGTGCGTCAAGGTTCTTAGCGGAAGCTGTTGAAGATTGGGTGTCCTGTGTAAGCCAGTCAACTATGTCCTCAGAATTTTTCGGGTTCAGGGTACGTGGCCTCTGAACACTTGGCATTTTTCCAGGGCCAGTGGAAATCACAGCACCACGACCACGACGGCCCCTGCGGGGTGGCCTGCCTCTGCCTGTCATTTTTTTTAGATAAGTGGTACTATGCGTGCAAGGTACTTTGCCACCCTATATAAGTGGTGGGCAGTGGGCACAGTACAGTCTGTGTGGGCCTGACACACACTGGCTTGCAACTGCGATTATATTTATTACAGAGAAAAATTAAATTTACTTTAGTTTTATCTGCAAGGTATTGTGACACCCTGTAACGGTATGAGTGGTGGCCTGGCCAGTGGCCACAGTACAGTCTGTGGGCCAGACACTCACTGGCTTGCAACTGCGATTTATATTTATTACAGAGAAAAAAGAAATTGACTTTAGTTTTATCTGCAAGGTATTGTGACACCCTGTATGAATGGTGTGCACACAGTACAGTCTGTGAGCCTGCAGCCTCTCACACACTGGCAGGCAACTGCAATATATATATATATATACAGTACAGACCAAAAGTTTGGACACACCTTCTCATTCAAAGAGTTTTCTTTATTTTCATGACTATGAAGGCATCAAAACTATGAATTAACACATGTGGAATTATATACATAACAAACAAGTGTGAAACAACTGAAAATATGTCATATTCTAGGTTCTTCAAAGTAGCCACCTTTTGCTTTGATTACTGCTTTGCACACTCTTGGCATTTTCGTGATGAGCTTCAAGAGGTAGTCCCCTGAAATGGTTTTCACTTCACAGGTGTGCCCTGTCAGGTTTAATAAGTGGGATTTCTTGCCTTATAAATGGGGTTGGGACCATCAGTGGCGTTGAGGAGAAGTCAGGTGGATACACAGCTGATAGTCCTACTGAATAGACTGTTAGAATTTGTATTATGGCAAGAAAAAAGCAGCTGAGTAAAGAAAAATGAGTGGCCATCATTACTTTAAGAAATGAAGGTCAGTCAGTCAGTCGAAAAATTGGGAAAACTTTGAAAGTAAGGGCTATTTGACCATGAAGGAGAGTGATAGGGTGCTGCGCCAGATGACCTGGCCTCCACAGTCACCGGACCTGAACCCAATCGAGATGGTTTGATTACTGCTTTGCACACTCTTGGCATTCTCTTGATGAGCTTCAAGAGGTAGTCCCCTGAAATGGTCTTCCAAAAGTCTTGAAGGAGTTCCCAGAGATGCTAAGCACTTGTTGGCCCTTTTGCCTTCACTCTGCGGTCCAGCTCACCCTAAACCATCTCGATTGGGTTCAGGTCCGGTGACTGTGGAGGCCAGGTCATCTGGCGCAGCACCCCATCACTCTCCTTCATGGTCAAATAGCCCTTACTTTCAAAGTTTTCCCATTTCTATAGGACTTCCAAAAATAGCTGAACACACTCCATCGGCTGTTTTTAGAATTCCCATAGAAATGGGGGCGGAGCCTGCACCGGACTGTGATGGCCGCATAGTCAGGAGCTCTCCGTACAAGATCCTGTAAAGCACCAGCCTGCATAAGCCGACAGACGAAAAAATGGTCAAGGTAGGGCACTCCAAATCCAGGGACACCTCTAATATCAGCAAACCTCCGAATAATAGTGGAGATATGGATAAATTCATAAAAAAAAGCAGCTGCTTCTCTGGTGGCTCGAGAAACCAAGATAGCGCCGATCCCGTCTCACAAGCTGAGCGAACGCGCCGCTGACTTCTCTAAAGGAGAGAGTGACACAGAGGACTCTCTTAGCAAGACAGCGCTTCCGATCACTCGGCGCTTCTTAAAACAGACGCTCAGTAGAGCTTTGGAGACGGTCTTGAGTGAGCTCACAGCCCTCCGCCATGACATGCATCAAATAGGAGACCAGGTAGTAGCCCTAGAAACGCAGCAGGCGGCAGTCATGGATAAACAGCTACCGCGTCATCTTTATAGAAATGCTGCACTTACCTTAACGACCTCCATAATTCCCTGGAGGACCAAGAAAATAGAGGACGCAGGAACATCCTGCAATTCAGGGGAATACCCGAAACTGTCCTCGCGGCCGACATCCCTGGGGCAGTGCTTGCAATTTGCTGTTCCCTACTGGGTCCAGAATACCAGACGGACATCACCATCGAACGTGCTCACAGGGCGCTGCGACCCAAGTCCAAAATGGCTGAACCACCAGGGACGTGATTTGCAGGTTCCTTAACTTTCAAGTCAAAACAGCGGTCTTGGAGGCCGCTAGAAATCATGAAGCCCTGACATATGAGGAGGCCTCCATCTCAATTTACCAAGACCTGGCACCCTCAACACTCAAGAAATGCAGGTCCCTGAAGCCTTTGACTGACTGTCTCAGGGCCAACAAGATCCATATAGATGGACTTTCCCATTTGGATTATCTTTCTTCCATGCGGGACGCCGCCTTACCATTTCCACATTTGCAGACTTAATTGAAGCCTATGATCATCTACAGATACCTCCGCTAGAAGTAGAAAACTGGGAGCTGTACCAAGATATAACAGAGCTGCCAGACTTACCGAAAATTTCACCTTTCGAACTCCCACGTACACCGAAGACACAAAGGTTCAAGCGTGGAACACGCAGCTGACCACGTAGAGACTTGTTTCAGTGTTGCAACCTACTCACCTAAGGCCTTTTGACATCTTATAAGTCTCTACTTTTACCTTTCCATCTAACTTACCTCACCCCTACTCACTATATCCTACCTTTACATTGTCAGTAAGTTGCTACTGATATTAAACCTATCCCCACTTCATCCCTTACCTGTTCTACCTGAATTACCCTCTGCCCTCTATGACTTCCTACTCGTCTGTCTGAATGCCTCATCTAAGAGGCCTTTGTCTAGTGCTAAGAGGATCACAATAGGGTTGATTAACCATTTCCCCCCTTGCGACCCTCACCTCAAACACTAGAGCAACCCATTTCAGTGGGTGTTGTTACACAGAAGTTTATACCCTTGTTACATGTTCTTTTGTTTATTCTTTATTTAAGGTACATGTTTTATCCTTTTAAATGAACCTAAATACACTGGGGACCCCTCTGGCATCCATCTCGTCCGTCCAGACTTTCCAGACTATACTCAATCAAGGTGCGTTTACCTGGGGAGAAGTCACGCTTCAGCAAGCGTCCTACAATGTTAGGGGCTTTAACTCCCCTTCTAAGAGGAGTCAGGTCTTCACATTGCTACGCAGCTAGTGTCTTACTCCTCCAGGAAACGCATTTTAAATTCAATCACCACCCCAATCTATCTTTTGCCCACTATTCCCAGTGGTATCACTGTGGAGGTGACTCATCTGCCTCTCGGGGGGTAAGTATTGGATTCCAGAGGAAGATCCCCTTTAAATACATCTCCCATTTGCAAGACCCAAAGGGGAGATATTTATTGGTTAAGGGTTATATTGGCCCCCAAACATACACCATAATCAATCTATATGCCCCTAACTCTGGACAATCTACCTGGTTTTCCAAAATCTTCCCTATTATTGAGACCTTTGCTGAGGGCCTGATTGTTGTAGGAGGTGACTTGAATGCCACTTTAAACCCACAACTCGATTCTTCAGCCTGGAAAATCGGCCCTTGCAATTAGAGCCCTATGCTCCATAAGAGAAGGCTTTTGGAATCTGCACCTTATTGACGTATGGCGCACATTAAACCCTAACACAGCTGACTACACCTTTTATTCCCATGTCCATGGTACCTACCAACGTTTGGATTATCTATTTGTCTCCAAGGAATATCTCCACTTCTGTCATGGGGCTAAAATAGGCTCCATCCACCTATCTGACCATGCTCCTGTCTTTCTTTCAGTTTCTGCTCCCCTACTCAACACGGGCAAATTTAAATGGCGTTTAAATGAATCCCTATTAGGTAACCAGACTGTTAGAGAGAGAGATCTTGGGGGCCATTCAACTGGCCCACGACGACCAATCCACTTTCCAGGAAACTGTTCATCTAGGAATGCTCGGACCTGACACCCATAATGCGGTGGTGCACCAACTTGCTGGAAAAACTCAGGGAACGTGCCAGCTAGATGAACAGTTTCCTGGAAAGTGGATTGGTCGTCGTGGGCCAGTTGAATGGCCCCCAAGGTCTCCCGATCTGACCCCCTTAGACTTTTATCTTTGGGGTCATCTGAAGGCAATTGTCTATGCTGTGAAGATACGAGATGTGCAGCACCTGAAATTACAGATACTGGAAGCCTGTGCTAGCATTTCTCCTGCGGTGTTGCTATCAGTGTGTGAAGAGTGGGAGAAGAGGGTTGCATTGACAATCCAACACAATGGGCAGCACATTGAACACATTTTATAAGTGGTCAGAAACTTGTAAATAACTAATGAAAGAATAAAGTTACGTTAAAACCAAGTACACCATTGTTTTTATTGTGAAATTCCCAATAAGTTTGATGTGTCACATGACCCTCTTCCTATTGAAAAAACAAAAGTTGGATTAAAAATGGCCGACTTCAAAATGGCCGCCATGGTCACCACCCATCTACAAAAGTTTCCCCCCTCACATATACTTTTTTTTTTTTTCCCTGTATATAATAAATATTTATTTTTATTTTAGAAACCACAAATTAGTACATGGTCCAACATTGATCAAGTCAGTATACATAACACAACATTTATAAACATCATTATAGCACAACTTATATAGATCAATATAAGTTCACACCCAATATAATAGTAATTATACTAATACCCAGCCCCCTCCCCCCCCCATATTGGCTGCCGTCCAATCCATTCCATCAACTATAGAACAACATTAGATATAACTAAGTGGTCTTGCGTGCCACCCTCTATTTTCTTGCAATATCCTCATATACTCTAATTTGTTGAAGGTATAAACTCCACTCGCTTACCGAGGGCGGGGAGACAGAGCCCCAATACTTAATATCAACATAGCTTTGGCGACCATCAATCCCCTCATCCAGATCTGTCTGACCCAGAGGGGGGTTTCCATTTCTAAGAGATAGTATCCCAAAATCACTGTCAAAATGCCCGGGTTGTAATTCGAAGCGGACTCCTTTTGTAGGAAAGAGAAAACTTGCTCCCAATATTTTTTTATTTTTATACAGCCCCAAAGCAAATAGACATAGTCCGCATTAACATATCCACATTTAGGGCAGCAACAATCCCTAGCTTTATTTTGGGGGAATTTTCCTTGGATTTTTGGGGTATAATATAATCGATGCAAGATCTTAAATTGGATTAATCTATGGGCATTGGAAACCGACGCCTTCCTCACAGTCTTATAGATGGAGGACCACTGTAGTGGAGAGCAATTCAACTCTTGCTCCCACTTACTTGGACTTTTAAAAGGAGTTACAGTTGCCAATGCCGTTCGGAGTTTAGCGTACAATGCAGAAATCTTCACCTTCTCATACTTCTGAGCGTCACAATAGTCAAAGAATAAATTCTCTCGTGGAAAAATGAAGTCCCTATTCCTAGAGGCTACAAAAGTGTGTTTTAAACGTGAGTACATAAACACATCTAGTGGTGAACTATAAGTGAAACCAAATTCCCAAAACGATTTAAAATGGCCTGAATAAAAAAGGTGAGACGCTTTATTGATACCCTTGCGTGACCAATAACCAAACTCTGTAATTTTGAAGAATTCCGCCAGCCCCCTGTTCTCCCAAAGAGGGGTAAAAGCAAAGGGACTCCCCCTCTCACATATACTAATATGCCACAAACAGGAAGTTAATATCACCAACCTGTAACGGTCGCGTACACACACACACAGGGGGGAGGGAAGTGACCACTGCGCTCCACCCTTACCCCTGGCCCTGCCTACTTGCCTCGCGAGTCCTAATGACAGGGGACAACTGGACGGCAAATCCCTAACTTGGAGTAAGTGCAGGGATGACAGACAGACAAACAACAGGACGTGAACGGACCGAGTCAATACCAGGAAAGCTGCAAAGTACAAATGGAGCAAGCAGAGAATTGTCAGGAGAAGCCGGGGTCATAAATACCAGGAGAGCAGAGAAGTACAAGAGGAGTCCTAAGAGAGTAGTCAGGTGGGAGCCGAGGTCACAATACCAGGACGGAAACGCAGTACAGGAGCAGCAGGCAAAAGGATGGTCAGGGAACAGGATCAGGTAAGTATTTAGCAGTCCAACAAATAGCCAGGAACCTAGAAATTAACAGGCAACCTGTGGCTAGCAGGCTGCCTGTATTTATAGTGAGGAGTGAGGGTCATGTGACGTGGCCAGCGTCACATGACCGACAGACCAACCAGTTGAGCACCGAGTGATCAGCTCAGCGCTCAAGGCAGACTAGGAGCAGGGAGCCACCCAGCTAGTAAAGCCGCCCTGGGAATGAGGTCAAACACAGAACCTCATTCCAAAAGCTAAGCAACAGTTCTGCGGGCAATGGGGGACCGAGTGCACCTTCGGAACCCCGTGACAGTACCCCCCCTTTTACGAGGGGCCACCGGACCCAAGACTTCAGGCGATGGCTTTTCAGGGTGTTCTAAATGAAATTTACGAACAAGTCTAGGAGCATGAACCTCCCTTGCAGGTACCCAAGACCTCTCTTCAGGTCCATACCCCTTCCAGTGAATCAGGTACTGCAAGGAATTACGCACCTTCCTGACATCCACTATTTTAGACACCACATACTCGACAGCATCATTAACAAGAACCGGCGGAGGCGAGTCTTTTGATGGTACTACCGGTTCAAAATATTTTTTAAGCAGAGATTTATGGAACACATTATGAATGTGGAATGACTCAGGCAGCTCCAACCTAAAAGATACCGGGTTAATCACTTCCGGGATCTTATATGGTCCAATAAAACGAGGAGCAAATTTTTTAGAAGTTACCTTGAGAGATAGATTCTTGGAGGACAACCATACTTTATCCCCAACCTGAAAGTTTACCCCCCTTGAACGTCTCCTATCGGCCTTGAGTTTTTGAGAACATTGAGCCTTTTCTAGGTTCAATTGAACCCGGGCCAAAACTGTGCACAGTTCGGAGGAGAGTTTATCCGCTTCAGGGTTAGAGGAGGAGACGGACGACCCAGAATGAAAACGGGGATGAAAACCATGGTTACAATAGAAAGGGGAGACCCCAGCAGAAGAATTGCCACGGTTATTCAAAGCAAATTCAGCCAACGGAAGGAATTTGACCCATAATTGCTGGTCATCAGCAACATACAACCTCAAGAATTGTTCCACAGACTGATTAAGGCGTTCAGTCTGCCCATTACTCTCAGGATGGTAGGCGGAAGAAAAAGACAATGAAATTTTACATCTTTGACAGAAGGCCCTCCAGAATTTGGACACAAACTGCACACCCCTGTCAGAAACAATATTTTCCGGGATGCCATGTAAACGAACAATCTCTCTCACAAAAATAGACGCCAGGGTTTTAGCATTCGGAAGTTTAGACAGGGGAATGAAATGAACCATCTTGCTAAACCTATCGACCACTACCCAAACCACAGTCTTACCCTCCGCCAGCGGTAGGTCAGTTATAAAGTCCATCGAGATATGGGACCAGGGTCTACTGGGAATGGGTAGGGGTCGTAGGTTACCAGCAGGGCGAGTCCTAGGTGTCTTGGACCTGGCACAAACCTCACAGGCTGACACGTAGGACTTGACATCCCTAGTTAGAGTGGGCCACCAATAAGATCTAGAAACCAGATCCTTAGTGCCCTCAACACCCGGATGTCCACAAAAGGCAGAATCGTGACACTCACCCAACAGCTGGAGACGAAATTGTATGGGAACAAACAACTTATCTGTTGGGGTGGATACCGGTGCCAGATGTTGTTCAGACCTAATGCGAGCCGAGATATCCTGGGTAAGAGCTGCTAAGAAGATTTTTGCTGGTAGGATGGATTCAGGTTTTACCTCAGTAGGTTGAAAAGCCTGGAAGCTCCGAGATAATGCGTCCGCCTTCACATTTTTACTTCCCGGCCTGAACGTGATGGAAAAATCAAAACGAGTAAAAAACAGAGCCTATCTGGCTTGACGGGGATTCAACCTCTTAGCAGACTCGAGAAACATAAGGTTTTTATGGTCAGTGACAACAGTTACACAATGTCTTGCCCCCTCCAGGAAATGCCTCCACTCCTCAAATGCCCATTTAATGGCCAGCAGCTCCCTATTCCCTATGTCGTAGTTTCTCTCCGTGGGAGAGAATTTCCTGGAGAAGAAGGCACATGGTCTCAGATTAGTGAGGCTAGCAGGACCTTGTGAAAGGACTGCTCCTACGCCGTCCTCGGACGCATCCACCACCACAATAAAAGGTTTCTCCTGATCAGGCTGGATCAGAATGGGAGCGTTACTAAATGCCTTTTTTAATTTTTCAAATGAAGAAATGACCCTCAGTAGACCAATTCTCCAAATCCGCCCCTTTCTTAGTAAGGTCGGTCAACGGTTTAGCAATTACGGAAAAATTCATAATAAATTTACGATAGTAATTGGCGAAACCTAAGAACCGTTGTAAGGCCTTTAAGGATGAAGGTCTTACCCATTCCTTAATTGCTAGTACCTTACCAGGATCCATCTTGAAGGCGTGAGGAGTCAGAACATGCCCTAGAAACAGAATCTCCTGCACACCAAAGACACATTTCTCTTGTTTAGCGGATAGCTGATTCTCCCTCAACACCTCTAATACTTGTTTAACATGAGACACATGGGATTCGAAGTCAGGAGAGAATATCAAAATGTCGTCAAGATAGACAATAACAAATTTTCCTAAGTACTCCCTAAGAATGTCATTCATGAAGTTTTGGAACACAGCTGGGGCATTGCTGAGTTCAAAAGGCATCACTTGATATTCAAAGTGTCCGACCGGAGTATTGAACGCCGTCTTCCATTCGTCTCCCTCCTTGATTCGGATTAGATTGTATGCCCCTTTCAGGTCAATTTTGGAAAACCAGGTTGCCCCCAGAACCTGGTTAAATAAATCCGGAATCAATGGGAGGGAGTATCTATTCTGGACAGTGATTTTATTTAATCTCCGGTAATCGATACATGGCTTAAGACCACCATCTTTTTTCTTAACGAAGAAAAATCCCGCCCCCATAGGAGAGACAGAAGGTCTAATATGCCCTTTACCAAGGCTCTCCTTAATATAATCTTCCATGGCCTTGCGTTCGGGCATAGAAAGATTATAAATTCGTCCTTTAGGAAACTTGGCCCCCTCTACTAGCTCTATGGTACAATCATAAGGTCTATGGGGGTGTAGAACCTCCGGGGTTGGTGATGAGAATACATCAAAATATTCTCTAACAACAGAGGGTAAAGTATCAGACTTTACTGAGACCCCAGCCTGTACCACGGACAAGCACGAGTCACACTTAGGCCCCCATCTCACCAACTCCCCATTGGACCAATCTATAGTGGGGTTATGTAGTCGGAGCCAAGGCAACCCTAGTACCACCTCAGCAGGTAGGTTCTCCAGGACTAGAAGCGAACATCTCTCTGAGTGGCACACACCCACGGTTAGAGAAATCTCCGAAGTACATAAGCTCACCGTACCACCAATAAGAGGAGTAGCATCAATAGCCATGACATGGATAGGAGTTGGTAAGGCAAACATAGGAATACCCAATCTTACAGCATACTCAGAGTCAATAAAGCTAGCCGCTGAGCCAGAATCAATAAAGGCCTTACCCGGCCATTTATCTACTCCCAGAGAAATCGTAATGGGTACCAAAAGCTTACATTTAGAAAATTCAGGGTGTACCTGGTCTTTAGGTTGCCTTGCCTTAGAAGACTTGACAGAGAGGACCTTCTTAGGACACTGGTTGATCCAATGGTCAGGATCTCCACAGTAAAAGCATTCTCCACGTCTGCGGCGAAGATTCCCTCGGGTCATGCAAACCTGCATGGGTTCCTCGGTGGAGACCTCAGCATTGTCTCTGGGATAGGCCTCTGGCTGGACCACCATCTGGGAAGAGAACTGTTGTTCCTGTCGTCTCTCTCTAACCCGTCGGTCAAGTCGGACAACAAGGGTCATCATCTCCTCTAAGGTCTCTGGAAGTTGATAACTGACCAGAAGATCCTTTAATTTATCAGACAGACCTGACCTGAACTGACTCTTCAGGGCTGGTTCGTTCCATCCTGAGGGGACACACCACCTTCTGAATTGGGTGCAATAATCCTCCGCTGGTAAATTGCCCTGAACCAGTGCCTTTAGAGCCGTCTCGGCTACTAGAGCCCTGTCTGGTTCATCATAGAGGGTACCCAAGGCCTGAAAGAACCTCTCCACAGAATATAAACAACTGGTGCCAGCAGGTAAAGAGAATGCCCAGTCCTGGGGATCACCCTGTAATCGGGAAATGATAATGCCCACGCGTTGACTCTCGGAGCCAGAGGACACGGGGTGCAAACGGAAGTAAAGTTTGCAACTCTCCTTAAAAGAGAGAAACTTCCTCCGGTCTCCAGAAAAGGGGTCTGGGAGCTTAATCTGGGGCTCAAAATGCGGACTGGAGGCCTGAGGAGTGGAAGAACCTTGCCCTAACTCAAAAGAACTGAGTTTTTCCCCTAACTCCTGCACCCTCTGCGTCAGATTAGAGACATGGTCAGTCAGGGTCACCAGAGGATTCATAATACAGTGGTTATTGGGCCTGTTAATCTGTAACGGTCGCGTACACACACACACAGGGGGGAGGGAAGTGACCACTGCGCTCCACCCTTACCCCTGGCCCTGCCTACTTGCCTCGCGAGTCCTAATGACAGGGGACAACTGGACGGCAATCCCTAACTTGGAGTAAGTGCAGGGATGACAGACAGACAAACAACAGGACGTGAACGGACCGAGTCAATACCAGGAAAGCTGCAAAGTACAAATGGAGCAAGCAGAGAATTGTCAGGAGAAGCCGGGGTCATAAATACCAGGAGAGCAGAGAAGTACAAGAGGAGTCCTAAGAGAGTAGTCAGGTGGGAGCCGAGGTCACAATACCAGGACGGAAACGCAGTACAGGAGCAGCAGGCAAAAGGATGGTCAGGGAACAGGATCAGGTAAGTATTCAGCAGTCCAACAAATAGCCAGGAACCTAGAAATTAACAGGCAACCTGTGGCTAGCAGGCTGCCTGTATTTATAGTGAGGAGTGTGGGTCATGTGACGTGGCCAGCGTCACATGCCCGACAGACCAACCAGTTAAGCACCGAGTGATCAGCTCGGCGCTCAAGGCAGACTAGGAGCAGGGAGCCACCCAGCTAGTAAAGCCGCCCTGGGAATGAGGTCAAACACAGAACCTCATTCCAAAAGCTAAGCAACAGTTCTGCGGGCAATGGGGGACCGAGTGCACCTTCGGAACCCCGTGACAGTACCCCCCCTTTTACGAGGGGCCACCGGACCCAATGAGGTTCTGTGTTTGACCTCATTCCAAAAGCTAAGCAACAGTTCTGCGGGCAATGGGGGACCGAGTGCACCTTCGGAACCCCGTGACTCAACCATTCCCATTTTATTAAGGTGTATCCATATAAATGGCCCACCCTATATAATAGATTAAATACACCTTCCATACTCGTTAAACCTGCCTTCATTTGGTAATGGGAAAGGGACTTGGGTCAGGAATTCTCTATCTCAACACGACCAGATATACTTTTATCTCCCCATAAATTATCTTGATGTGTCCGCATACAGGGGAATGGATATAAACTCTTGACTAGATGGTACAAAACACCAGAAATAACTTGTCTCTTCTCAGCCACAGCCTCAGACAGATGCTGGAGATGCCTTAGCAATAGAGGAACCTTTTTCCATATATGGTGGGACTGTCTTCTTATCAATAATTGGTGGAAGGAAATCTTTCACATTAGTAATCAGATTTGTCACACAAAGGTGCAGATGTCCCCTTGTAAGGCTCTACACAACCTAGATCATGCTACCGAGTCACATCCCCTTCCTTTCCTCTTTAGACAACTGCTTACAGCTGCTCGCCTATTAGTGCCAAAATATTGGCTATCCCCTCCCCCCTTAGAACAATGGAAGCCGAAAATTGACCAAATATATCGCTTTGAGGAACTTTCCTCCTGGGAAGCCCGTAACCACCAAAAATTCCTAAAACAATGGCAATTATGGCAGGAATTCAGACACCCTGACTAACTGACAGGGTGTATTCATGCACCTATAACAACAAGTATGGTATATATGCATATTTTACTCCAACTAGCAAACCATGTAATATCTTACTTCAAATCTTAAAGGGATTCTGTCATGAGATTTTACCCCTATAACCTAAACATATGCTCATGTGCGGAGTAATAAGAATAATCCTAAGCTGGCCTTATTAAACTTCACTCTGGCCCAAAAAACAGTTTTGTATAACCTGTCAATCACTCACTTAAGATGCCCAAGGGTAGGTCCGTTAATACAGGGTGCCCGGCCGCACCCCTTTCCGTCCGGTGCCAAGCGCCGCCTTCGCTGACTTCTGCGCTGCCTTCTACAGCTCAGCGCCGCCTCCGCAATCCTACCCGTCCCTCTGCCAGATCCCGCGCCTGCGCACTAGGCTCAGCCTGATGTGCCGCGGACTCCTGGCAGCGGCATTGCTGAGCGAAGTGCGCATGCGCATCAGGCCGGCGCATGCGCACTTCTCTCAGCGAAGCCGCTGCCAGGAGTCCGCGGCGCATCAGGCTGAGCATAGTGCGCAGGCATGGGGTCTGGCAGAGGAACGGGCAGGAATGCGGAAATTTAATAAGGCCAGCTTAGGATTATTCTTATTACTCCGGACATGAGCATATGTTTAGGTTATAGGGGTAAAATCTCATGACAGAATCCCTTTAAGGAGCCTTGAACCAATTCTACAGTAATAGATTGTATACTAATTGCAATGTAAGTTTGTAGATATGTCCTTTGTATCATCTCTATCAAGATCAATCTCATATGTCTTTTCAGAATGTAAAACAAGGTACTTTACATGTACCTTGTTACGTTACTTTCTTTAAATAAATAAAAAATATAAAAAAAATATAAAAAATGAATTCCCATAGAAATGAACAGAGAGCACTCTCCGTCACTTTCAGGGCGATTCTGGAGATTCTGGGTTCTGGTCCCAGAGGCAGGACCTGAACCTATTTTACACTGGTGGCATATCCTAACAATATGCCCCCAATATCTGAGATCATAAAACCCCTTTAATATAAATAAACCAAACATAATTTCAGATTTGTACACTACAGTATAGATTCTTGCATGATACATAATATGTAGAAAAGCAAAAGTTAGAAACCTCCTTGGAATATAGCATTCATGGGCAGAAACCCCTTGATTTCATTTGCAATTTGATTTATTTTTAATCATATTACAAATGCTCTTAATATAACGTAAATTAAATCATCGTTCATGCCCATCTTTAAAGCCATTATACGAAAAGGTGACACTGCTGTTTACCATGGGGTCTGTCACATACTGCATATTATACAGTTTCTGCTCTGAAGTGATTTTTTATCTCTCTATTAGTAAATGGCGCTGGGTACAATTACAATACAATAGAATGGCAATGACTAATGGAACAAAGCAGCAAGCATCAGATAGTCTGGCATAATATCTCAATAAGCTGGGAGACACAGTTTTTCAATTTCTCCTTTCTACACAACACACAATAGCGCTTTCCATCACGTTTGAAATGCAGAATTTCTTTATTGTTTCTTTCTTCTTCTAAAGTTTTGAGACATAGAATAATTTTAAATGTCAGTACAATGCAATGTTCTCAGTATTTCTCTTTGTTTATCAGCAGATATATTTTATAGACCAGTAGTTGTCGAAGAGATTTCTGAACAGTTTCAAATCTGACAGACTTTAAACCAGCAGAACTTAAATAAGCTTCTTACTAACCCTTTACCATCTCTTCCTCGGGCATATGTCCTATCTCTTATAAACAAGATTTCTTATTTGTTTCTTTTTTTCTAAGTATATAAAATGTTGGTATGTCTATTTTATTTGCATACTATATGATACAATAATGTAATATATATATATATATATATATATATATATATATATAAATACGGAATTAGCTCACGGGATCACCGTCTCCTGGGATAGACGGGCTCTGTAGGCACACAAAACACAGTCCAGATCAAGCAAGTATGGTGCAACTGACCGCAGCCTTTATTTGGCTAAAAGAAATACCTAGCCGTCTGGCCACTACTTCTATACATACAGCAGTTCCTAACTACAGGAAACTGAGCCTTATGCCCAGCACCTTAAACCAAAACACATGGTTGTTTTGCACTCACATCAGAGCTTTTCCCAGGAGCAGAGACACCAGCTAGTGAGCTGTCTGCCCCTTTTGTAGTCCACCCAGGTGCTCAGGTGATTAACTACATTCACCATGAATACCTGGAGTGGCTAATTGGAGCAAGGACCCACCGAACTCTCCCTGCTCCAAGCAGCCAGGCTCTTCTAACCAGGTTTTTTATAAAACCTTACACACACAGAAAACCTAGTTTTCCTTGCTGCTTCAATTCCTTGGCTGCTATTTAGAACGTATAAGACAGGAACCTAGGTGAAATGTAGACTCCTTCTACTACTTTGTAACAATATATAATAAAATAAAGATATACTTAATTAATTACAATCTTTTTTATTCGTTTTTGACAGTATAAGGCTACTTTCACACTTGCGTTAGGAGCGGATCCGTCTGGTGTCTGTACAGACGGATCCGATCCTATAATGCAAACGCTTGCATCCGTTCAGAACGGATCCGTTTGCATAACTGTTCATTTCAGATCTGATTTTTCACTTCGGAAAACTCAGATCCGACAGTATATTCTAAACACAGAAGCGTTCCCATGGTGATGGGGACGCTTCAAGTTAGAATATACTGAGAACTGTGTACATGACTGCCCCCTGCTGCCTGGCAGATGCTGCCAGGCAGCAGGGGGCAGACCCCCCCTCCTGTATTTAACTTATTGGTGGCCAGTGCGGCCCCCCTCCCTCCCCAGTATTAATTGTAACCAGTGCGGCCCCCCTCCCTCTATATTCATCGGTGGCCAGTGCGGATTCCCAGTATAAAAAATATGACCAGTGCGGCCTCCCCCTCCCTCCCTCCCTCCCTCCCTCCCAAGTATTAAATATAACCAGTGCGGCCTCCCCCTCCCTCTATATTTATTGGTGGCCAGTGCGGATTCCAAGTATGGCCTCCCCAGTGCGGCCTCCCCTCTCCCCCCCTAATTAAAATCACACCCCCCCATCATTGGTGGCAGCGGAGAGTACCGATCGGAGTCCCAGTTTAAATCGCTGGGGCTCCGATCGGTTACCATGGCAACCAAGACGCTATTGCAGTCTTGGCTGCTATGGTTACTTAGCAATAAATACAAGCATTATACTTACCTGAAGAGCTGCGATGTGTGTCCGGCCGGGAGCTCCTCCTACTGGTAAGTGACAGGTCTGTGCAATAGGCAATGCGCCGCACAGAACTTTCACTTACCAGTAGGAGGAGCTCCCGGCCGGACACACATCGCAGCTCTTCAGGTAAGTATAATGCTTGTATTTATTGCTAAGTAACCATGGCAGCCAAGACTGCAATAGCGTCTTGGTTGCCATGGTAACCGATCGGAGCCCCAGCGATTTAAACTGGGACTCCGATCGGTACTCTCCGCTGCCACCAATGATGGGGGGGGGGTGTGTGATTTTAATTAGGGGGGGGGAGAGGGGAGGCCACACTGGGGAGGCCATACTTGGAATCCGCACTGGCCACCAATAAATATAGAGGGAGGGGGAGGCCGCACTGGTCATATTTAATACTGGGGAGGGAGGGAGGGGGAGGCCGCACTGGTCATATTTAATACTGGGAATCCGCACTGGCCACCGATGAATATAGAGGGAGGGGGGCCGCACTGGTTACAATTAATACTGGGGAGGGAGGGGGGCCGCACTGGCCACCAATAAGTTAATTACAGGAGGGGGGGGGTCTGCCCCCTGCTGCCTGGCAGCATCTGCCAGGCAGCAGGGGGCAGTCATGTACACAGTTCTCAGTATATTCTAACATGAAGCGTCCCCATCACCATGGGAACGCCTCTGTGTTAGAATATACTGTCGGATCTGAGTTTTACGATGTAACTCAAATCCGATGGTATATTCTAACATAGAGGCGTTCCCATGGTGATGGGGACGCTTCAAGTTAAAATATACCATCGGATCGGAGAAAACTCCGATCTGATAGTATATTAATAGGGACTCCTGACTTTACATTGAAAGTCAATGGGGGACGGATCCGTTTGAAATTGCACCATACTTGTGTCAATGTCAAACGGATCCGTCCCCATTGACTTGCATTGTAAGTCTGGACGGATCCGTTTGGCTCCGCACGGCCAGGCGGACATGAAAACGCTGCAAGCTGCGTTCGGGTGTCCGCCTGCTGAGCGGAGCGAAGGCCAAACGGAGCCAAACTTATGCATTCTGAGCGGATCCGCATCCATTCAGAATGCATTAGGGCTGGACGGATCCGTTCGGGGCCGCTTGTGAGAGCCTTCAAACGGAACTCACAAGCAGAGCCCCGAACGCTAGTGTGAAAGTAGCCTAAACTGTAACAAACAGTTTTGTTGTGTCATACAGTAATGAAACACACTAGTATCGTCAAGTAGGTGGGGTTTGTAATTTACAGTACTCTGTTGTGCATGACAGTAAGGTTGTACGCTACAAATTATTCGAACATGCAGGTGGTATGTACCCTGTTGAGAATTTCAGCCATTGAGGAATTAGTTGTACTTTTCCAGTATTTGGTAATGGATAATTTTGTAGCAAGGAACAGGTGGGCTCTAGGGGTTCTGTAAGGTGCTGCTTAGAGATGAGCGAATCGTAGCTAACGAAGTGGAATTCGTTTAGAAATTCAGGAAAAATTCAATTTGCAACAAATTCGAATTTCCTCGCACTTCGTGGTAACGAATCACATTTTTCCTAAAATGGCGGCTACACATGTGAGGACTGAGGACATGGGGCAAGGAACTCTGGGAAGGCGGGATCACCCATATTGACATGCCTGCATGCAACCAATCAGTAGTGTTGAGCTCGAATATTCGAATAGCGAATATTAATCGCGAATATCGCAACTTCGCTAATTCGCAAATATTTGGAATATAGTGCTATATATTCGCTATTTCGAATATTCGGAATTTTTTTACATCTGAAAACATGATTCCTACCTGCTTCTTTCTTGTGGGTCAATGAGTCATTGGCCCACAAGAAACTTAAGCAGGAAGGAATCATGTTTTCATATGGAAAAAAAATGAAGAATATTCTAAAAAACAAATATATAGCAATATAGTGAATATATTTGTTATTTAGAATATTCGCATTATTTTTTCCTACCTGTACAGTTGTTCACATACTCCTCCCCGACAAGCGTCCCCGTCACCATGGGAATGCCTATGGGTTAGAAAATACCATTGAATCTGAGTTTTACCTGAGATCGTGAAAACTCAGATCCGATGGTATATTCTAACCCACAGGCGTTCCCATGGTGACGGGGACGCTTGTCGGGGAGCAGTATGCCAAAGTGGAATAACAGTACACATTGAAAAAAAAAAAGACAAAAATTCGAAATAATGAATATATTCGCTATATTGCTATAAATTTTGTTTTTTAGAATATTCATCATATTCGTCATATTCTAAAAAGCAAAGTTATAGCAATATAGCAAATATTCGTAAAATACACATATAGACTGTAATTTAGCTAATATAGTGGTATAATCTTTTTTTTATAGTCAATTTTTTTTGTCTCTTCTGAACTTCAATTTTGGAAAAAATTGACACTTAAAAAAAAATACTATAGCACTATATTAGCTAAATTGCAGTCTATATGTGTATTTTATGAATATTCGCTATACTGCTATAACTTAGTTTTTTAGAATATTCGTCATATTCGTCATATTCTAAAACAAGAATATATAGCAATATAGCGAATATTCGTAAAATACACATATAGACTGTAATTTAGCTAATATAGTGCTATAGTATTTTTTTTAATAGTGTAAGTTTTTTCCAAAACTGAAGTTCAGAAGAGGCCAAAAAAATTTGACTATAAAAAAAAAGATTATAGCATTATATTAACTAAATTACAGTCTATATGTGTATTTTACGAATATTCGCTATATTGCTATAACTTTGTTTTTTAGAATATTACGAATATTCTAAAAAACTAAGTTATAGCAATATAGCGAATATTCGTAAAATACACATATTAGCCATAGCCATAGCCAACCAATAGGAAAGTTGCCTTATACAGTTAAAAGAAAATCAAAATACGCGAATAATTAAATCACATAATATTCGCGCTAAATAGAATAATGACGAATATTCGATTTCGACGAATATAAGACAAATATTTAATCGAATATTCGCGAAATATTGCGAAATCTAATATGGCACCTTCCGCTCATCACTACCAATCAGCAGCCAGCCAGCCCCCCTGTGATGCCACAGTCCTATAAATACGGCTGCTTAGAGTCAGATACTTTCCAGCGTTCAGAGTGCAGGGACAGACGAGTGAAGGTGCTAGGGACAGCAATTGGTAAAACCTCATTGTGGAAAAAAAAGACAGAAAAAATGATTTATAAGTGCAGGGAAAGAATAGGGAGGAATTATTTCATAGGACCTTAGTGCAGGGAGAGACGTCAGAAGGCGCTAGGGACATACAGTACAGACCAAAAGTTTGGACACACCTTCTCATTCAAAGAGCTTTCTTTATTTTCATGACTATGAAGGCATCAAAACTATGAATTAACACATGTGGAATTATATACATAACAAACAAGTGTGAAACAACTGAAAATATGTAATATTCTAGGTTCTTCAAAGTAGCCACCTTTTGCTTTGATTACTGCTTTGCACACTCTTGGCATTCTCTTGATGAGCTTCAAGAGGTAGTCCCCTGAAATGGTCTTCCAACAGTCTTGAAGGAGTTCCCAGAGATGCTTAGCACTTGTTGGCCCTTTTGCCTTCACTCTGCGGTCCAGCTCACCCCAAACCATCTCGATTGGGTTCAGGTCCGGTGACTGTGGAGGCCAGGTCATCTGGTGCAGCACCCCATCACTCTCCTTCATGGTCGAATAGCCCTTACTTTCAAAGTTTTCCCAATTTTTCGGCTGACTGACTGACCTTCATTTTTTAAAGTAATGATGGCCACTAGTTTTTCTTTACTTAGCTGCTTTTTTCTTGCCATAATACAAATTCTAACAGTCTATTCAGTAGGACTATCAGCTGTGTATCCACCTGACTTCTCCTCAACGCAACTGATGGTCCCAACCCCATTTATAACGCAAGAAATCCCACTTAAAAAACCTGACCGGGCAGACCTGTGAAGTGAAAACCATCTCAGGGGACTACCTCTTGAAGCTCATCAAGAGAATGCCAAGAGTGTGCAAAGCAGTAATCAAAGCAAAATGTGGCTACTTTGAAGAATTTAGAATATGACATATTTTCAGTTGTTTCACACTTGTTTGTTATGTATAGAATTCCACATGTGTTAATTCATAGTTTTGATGCCTTCAGTGTGAATCTACAATTTTCATAGTCATGAAAATAAAGAAAACTCTTTGAATGAGAAGGTGTGTCCAAACTTTTGGTCTGTACTGTAGATAGAAAAGCAAATTACAAGTGCAGGGAAAGATTATTTGGTGATCCAAATAGCCATTAGACAGCTCTGTCATTCCAGCTATTTGTTATTGGGCTGCAAGTGCTATGTTGAAAAGCCTTTAGTGGCTTATATCTTAGTATCTTTAGTATCTTATATCAGTACTACAAGAAAAATATATACGCATTTCACTTCTGCAGTTATTTCTGGTGAAAGCGCATAAGGGCGTATTTCAGTAAAAAATGAAAAATATATACGCACTGCTGCCGTTATTTCTGTTTAAAGCATATAGGGGCATATTTCAGTACTACAAGAAAAATATATTCCCAGTGCATTTCTTCAGTTAATTCTGGTGTAAGCAGATAGTGGTGTCTGACAGACGTCCTTTTCTATCTCTTGCATGATGTTCTTTGTTTTGGTTTAACTTTGTCATCTCATTTCCTTCTCCCAGGTGTCACCTATTTAGAATAATCCTCTTTCCTTTATATTCCCATACTGCCTTACTTTGCGGTTTATACTACTTCCTGGATTGAAAGTGTTCACTGCTGGAGACTTCTGTTGCTGCTTGTTCAGATAAGTCCTTTCATGTATTGTGTTTTCGTGCTGGCTTGATTCTAGGTGACCCTGACTCCCTCCGTATTAAGTGCAGGGAGTCGGTGGTCGTGTCCCCTCACTATTATAGGGTTTTCAGATATCAGACAGTCTAGGCACGAGGGCATGCAAACGTCTACCTCTGAGACCCTTGTATGTGCTTTGCAGTCAGGGTGAGCTCTTAGGGTTTTATAGGGGTCACCTTTATGCTCCTTATGCTCAGTCGGATGTTTATCTATAACCTCCAGCTATCTGCAACATCATCCGTGACATGTGGCCTATTTCAGTCCAACAAGAAAAAATATATTCTCAGTTCACTTCTGCAGTTATTTCTGTTGAAAGCGTATAGGGGCTGTAGGAAGGCACAAGGGGCCGTCATTGATGGAAGGTATGTATCACCGAGGTTCCTGGCCTCGGTGAGGTAAGAGACGGTAGTTTTAAGTGTCAGCGGCAGCTGGTGCTGTTTGACACTGGTTGTTGTCAGTGATGGGCGAGCATCAGATGGGACGGTTCGCGAACGCGATCGCTCGAACTCGCTCAAATGTTCGCGAACCGCAGGTTCGTGGCGGGTCCCATTCATTTTAATGGCATGCAAACATGAGAAACCTCAAGGTCATATTTGCAGCCACGAAATACTTAGTAGATGCGCACACATAGTCCCACAACATGGACACTGACATACCAGAAGTATTAAGCGATTTTACGATCGACAAGCATTATTTTTTTATCGGCAAAATTTCGGCAAAGTATTAATCGCAAGAGCACATGCACTCGCAAGGCGTGGCCTACAGGAACTGGTTTACACCGACTAGCAAATAGATGGTTGGAGCAAAGTTCAACGAGGAAGAGGAAGAACTCCTGGTGAATGTCAGTAATCTTACATTAAAATTATGTATTTGATTACATTTCACCTGCATGTCTGAACAATCGCTTTATATGCATAAATAGTGTTATATAAAAAATCGCCAGTGATTTAAATCTTCAGTGATTTAAATTTTTCTTAAGTGCACTCAACTTCACATTTTATAATGTCTCACTAGATATTAGTGATTGTTGCACTAAGTATTCCTGGCTGTGACATCACACCCACTATGTTAGGTTACCCTGGAGAGTGGCTGAGCGCACGGTGTCATTGGTTGCTAATGCTAACTCGCTATGACGCCGTGCGCTTCTTGCTCATACAAGTGTATCACAGTACAGTGGTGGTGGCCTGGAAGTGCACGTCGTCATAGCAACAAATGACGCCGTGCGCTTGTCCACTCTGCAGGACGTCAGGACGGGTTTGTATGGTCCGCAGTTTTGAAAAAACACGCCTGTGTGCATGCAGCCTTACTGTTACGGTTAGAAGATGGGATTGTATTACTACTGTATGTGGGTGGGGTCTGAGCTATCATATACTGTCCAGCTAAGCAGAGATGTATCTGTCTAGTGAAGTGACGGTACGGTATGGGGTGTACAGCTGGTACGTCTTCCCGGGATGCACCCTGGATAACTGTAAATGAACCATCAAATTACTGGCGGTGCATGCGGCCTAAATCTAATATTTCCACCTCAAAGCATTAAATACTTTTTGCAGTTTACTTGAGTAAATTATTTTCAATACTATTATTGTTAAAAATGGGGATTATATGCTTGCATTTTTCACTTGCAGCGGATGTTGGTTCGGGGCTACGAACGCACCCGAGCCCACGCCAAGAAACAGAGAATAGTGCGGGAGTTGGCCTATGAAATGTGGAGCAAAATGGGTCGCACACCCCGCCGTCTGGCCTTTTAAAAAAAAATGGTCAGACATGAAGAAAAGGCAGCCCCGTTTCATTAAAAGAATCCGGGACGAAAAATGCCCAGGTACATACGTAAATAATAACTTTTGTATGTTTTGCCAACACTCTGTAATGTATATAGTGCTAAGCAAAAGTATTCACACCCCTTGACTTTGTTCTTTTTTTTGTTGCCTTACCCCCTGGATTTAACATGGATTGTGTGAGGATTCCCATCATGTAATTTGTAGAACATGCCCACAACTTAGGCCTTCTTTTAAATTGTGATTGGATTAAGATCTGGGCTTTGACTAGGCCATTCCAACACATTTATATGTTTCCCCTTAAACCACTCAAGTGTTGCTTCAGCAGTGTGTTTGGGGTCATTGTCCTGCTGGAAGCTGAACCTCCGTCTTACCCTCAAATCGCGCACAGAGTGGTACAGGTTTTGCTCAAGAATATCCCTGTCCATCTTTCCCTCAGCTCTGACCAGTTTCCCAGTCCCGGCTGTTCGAAAACATCCCCACAGCATGATGCTTCCACCACAATGTTTCATTGTGGGGATGATGTTCTTTGGGTGATGTGATGTGTTGTTGGCTTTGGGCCAGACAAGTGACAGACTGAACCATCTCTGTGTCTGCAGTAGAAGCCTGAGGCCTAGCCTCCTTCCTACAGGCTTTGGACACAGGACTATGGAGACCAATTTGGTTGAGAGGGAACTATAAACCATGAATTTTTTGGTTGAGTTTATAGGCCACATTTTTCGTATTCCCCATTAAAGTAGCATAGTGTGAATCCATAAACACAAAAAGGGTTAACTCTGCTCTGAGACTCTAAATAAATGTGTTGGTTTATTTGTCCCTTTGTCCTATTGTGTTAGTGATGGGATTAAGAAGTAGCCGACTCTGGTGTAGAGAATTAGATCAATTTATGATACACTGAGGAGATAATCCCATCCCATGGGTCTCCTCTCGCCCTATTGTTCCATCAAGACACTGTGGAGGGGATGTATTTTTTCATACTGTTAATTTTGGATTGAGTTATGCGTCATAAAGCTGGCAGCCACTGCAATTATATATATATAATGTTCTTAAGATTTTGGAGTTGTTTATGTAAAATCTAAACATTTTGTGATCACAGACGTTCCTATTCCCTCCATTCGGAGAAGACGACCGGTGGAGGTTGTGGAGGTAGAGGAGGAAGAAGAGGTGAAGGCCAGACCCTCCCAGCCTATTGAGCCACCCCCACCAGATGTGGGAGAAGTGAAGGAGGTGGAAAATGCTGTACCCTCCAGCACCACCCCATCTTAGGACTCGGAGGAAGAGGAGGTGATCACCAGCCCCCAGCAAGAGGGTAAATATGTGCATAACATGTACATAAACATTAAAAGGGCCGACAATGAGGCGACAACATACACTCTAGTAATACAAAAAAAGAACACTGGACAATAACTCATTAATCTACATTAAAACAATTGATTTAACAAATAAATAATATTAAACTCAATTGAACTATCATTAACAAACAAAATAAAATTATAATGTACTGAAATATCACTAACTAATAAACCATATAATGATCAAAAAGATCACTAACTAACGTATTGAGATTTAAATCGTCAATGTGTATAAAGACTTTAAATAAAAAATTATTAAAAAAAAGGTAAACAATAGACAAACAGACATATTTTGTACCGCTGTCTACATATCGACTGTCTCTATAAAAATATCCTATGATATAACCCCTCCGGTGAACAATTTAAATAAAAAAATATATAAAAACTTAAATGAAAATATGAATTTATTCAACCTAACATCACTAAAAGTGCAACACCAAGCTATCAAAATAGGCATATGCCCCCCAAAATGGTAACAGTCAGTGCATTCTGCTAAAAATGAGACCCAACCGTTAGACAATTGCCACATAAAATCAATAATTCGGCTCTCAAAATATGGAGACAGTAAAACATGAATTGTTTTTGGTTCAACAATGCTTTTATTGTGTAAAAGACAATTAACTATAAAATAAGGAAAAATAGTAGGTTTGGCTGCACCTGTAACAACCAGCTGTCTAAAAATATCAGACCTAATAACCCTTTAGTTGGACACTAGAGTTGAGCGAACACCTGGATGTTCGGGTTCGAGAAGTTCGGCCGAACTTCCCGGAAATGTTCGGGTTCGGGATCCGAACCCGATCCGAACTTCGTCCCGAACCCGAACCCCATTGAAGTCAATAGGGACCCGAACTTTTGGGCACTAAAAAGGCTGTAAAACAGCCCAGGAAAGAGCTAGAGGACTGCAAAAGGCAGCAACATGTAGGTAAATCCCCTGCAAACAAATGTGGATAGGGAAATGAATTAAAATAAAAATTAAAAAAATTAAAATTAACCAATATCAATTGGACAGAGGTCCCATAGCAGAGAATCTGGCTTCACGTCAGCAGAGAATCAGTCTCTTCATGCCATAGCAAAGAATCTGGCTTCATGTCAGCAGAGAATCAGTCTCTTCATGCCATAGCAGAGAATCTGGCTTCATGTCAGCGCAGAATCAGTCTTCATGTCATAGCAGAGAATCAGGCTTCACGTCACCCACCACTGGAACAGGCCACTGTCACACATTTAGGCCCCGGCACCCAGGCAGAGGAGAGAGGTCCCGTAAGAGAGAATCTGGCCTGATGTCAGCACAGAATCTGTCTTCATGTCATAGCAGAGAATCAGGCTTCACGTCACCCACCACTGGAACAGGCCACTGTCACACATTTAGGCCCAGGCACCCAGGCAGAGGAGAGAGGTCCCGTAACAGAGAATCTGGCCTTATGTCAGCGCAGAATCAGTCTTCATGTCATAGCAGAGAATCAGGCTTCACGTCACCCACCACTGGAACAGGCCACTGTCACACATTTAGGCCCAGGCACCCAGGCAGAGGAGAGAGGTCCCGTAACAGAGAATCTGGCCTTATGTCAGCGCAGAATCTGTCATCATGTCATAGCAGAGAATCAGGCTTCACGTCACCCACCACTGGAACAGGCCACTGTCACACATTTAGGCCCAGGCACCCAGGCAGAGGAGAGAGGTCCCGTAACAGAGAATCTGGCCTTATGTCAGCGCAGAATCTGTCTTCATGTCATAGCAGAGAATCAGGCTTCACGTCACCCACCACTGGAACAGGCCACTGTCACACATTTAGGCCCCGGCACCCAGACAGAGGAGAGGTTCATTCAACTTTGGGTTGCCCCACAATATAATGGTAAAATGAAATGAAAAATAGTATTGAATGAGGAAGTGCCCTGGAGTAGAATAATATATTGTTAAGGGGAGGTAGTTAATATCTAATCTGCACAAGGGATGGACAGGTCCTGTGGGATCCATGCCTGGTTCATTTTTATGAATGTCAGCTTGTCCACATTGGCTGTAGACAGGCGGCTGCGTTTGTCTGTAATGACGCCCCCTGCCGTGCTGAATACACGTTCAGACAAACGCTGGCCGCCGGGCAGGCCAGCACCTCCAAGGCATAAAAGGCTAGCTCTGGCCACGTGGACAATTTGGAGACCCAGAAGTTGAATGGGGCCGAACCATCAGTCAGTACGTGGAGGGGTGTGCACAGGTACTGTTCCACCATGTTAGTGAAATGTTGCCTCCTGCTAACACGTTCCGTATCAGGTGGTGGTGCAGTTAGCTGTGGCGTGGTGACAAAACTTTTCCACATCTCTGCCATGCTAACCCTGCCCTCAGAAGAGCTGGCCGTGACACAGCTGCGTTGGCGACCTCTTGCTCCTCCTCTGCCTTCGCCTTGGGCTTCCACTGGTTCCCCTGTTACATTTGGGAATGCTCTCAGTAGCGCGTCTACCAACGTGCGCTTGTACTCGCGCATCTTCCTATCACGCTCCAGTGTAGGAAGTAAGGTGGGCACATTGTCTTTGTACCGGGGATCCAGCAGGGTGGCAACCCAGTATTCCGCACACGTTAAAATGTGGGCAACTCTGCTGTCGTTGCGCAGGCACTGCAGCATGTAGTCGCTCATGTGTGCCAGGCTGCCCAGAGGTAAGGACAAGCTGTCCTCTGTGGGAGGCGTATCGTCATCGTCCTGTGTTTCCCCCCAGCCACGCACCAGTGATGGGCCCGAGCTGCTTTGGGTGCCACCCCGCTGTGAACATGCTTCATCCTCATCCTCCTCCACCTCCTCCTCATCCTCTTCCTCCTCGTCCTCCAGTAGTGGGCCCTGTCTGGCCACATTTGTACCTGGCCTCTGGTGTTGCAAAAAACCTCCCTCTGAATCACTTTGAAGAGACTGGCCTGAAAGTGCTAAAAATGACCCCTCTTCCTCCTCTTCCTCCTGGGCCACCTCCTCTTCCATCATCGCCCTAAGTGTTTTCTCAAGGAGACATAGAAGTGGTATTGTAACGCTGATAACGGCGTCATCGCCACTGGCCATGTTGGTGGAGTACTCGAAACAGCGCAACAGGGCACACAGGTCTCGCATGGAGGCCCAGTCATTGGTGGTGAAGTGTGTCTGATCCGCAGTGCGACTGACCCGTGCGTGCTGCAGCTGAAACTCCACTATGGCCTGCTGCTGCTCGCACAGTCTGTCCAGCATATGCAAGGTGGAGTTCCACCTGGTGGGTACGTCGCATATGAGGCGGTGAGCGGGAAGGCCGAAGTTACGCTGTAGCACAGACAGGCGAGCAGCGGCAGGGTGTGAACGCCGGAAGCGCGCACAGACGGCCCGCACTTTATGCAGCAGCTCTGACATGTCGGGGTAGTTGCGAATGAACTTCTGCACCACCAAATTCAGCACATGCGCCAGGCAAGGGATGTGCGTCAAACCGACTAGTCCCAGAGCTGCAACGAGATTTCGCCCATTATCGCACACCACCAGGCCGGGCTTGAGGCTATCCGGCAGCAACCACTCGTCGGTCTGTTGTTCTATACCCCGCCACAACTCCTGTGCGGTGTGGGGCCTGTCCCCCAAACATATGAGTTTCAGAATGGCCTGCTGACGTTTACCCCGTGCTGTGCTGAAGTTGGTGGTGAAGGTGTGTGGCTGACTGGATGAGCAGGTGGAAGAAGAGGAGGAGGAAGCTGAGTAGGAGGAGGAGGAGACAGGAGGCAAAGAATGTTGCCCTGCGATCCTTGGCGGCGGAAGGACGTGCGCCAAACAGCTCTCCGCCTGGGGCCCAGCCGCCACTACATTTACCCAGTGTGCAGTTAGGGAGATATAGCGTCCCTGGCCGTGCTTACTGGTCCACGTATCTGTGGTTAGGTGGACCTTGCCACAGATGGCGTTGCGCAGTGCACACTTGATTTTATCGGACACTTGTTTGTGCAAGGAAGGCACGGCTCTCTTGGAGAAGTAGTGCCGGCTGGGAACAACATACTGTGGGACAGCAAGCGACATGAGCTGTTTGAAGCTGTGTGTGTCCACCAGCCTAAATGACAGCATTTCATAGGCCAGTAGTTTAGAAATGCTGGCATTCAGGGCCAGGGATCGAGGGTGGCTAGGTGGGAATTTACGCTTTCTCTCAAATGTTTGTGAGATGGAGAGCTGAACGCTGCCGTGTGACATGGTTGAGATGCTTGGTGACGCAGGTGGTGGTGTTGGTGGTACATCCCATGTTTGCTGGGCGGCAGGTGCCAACGTTCCTCCAGAGGCGGAGGAAGAGGCCGAGGCGGCGGCAGCAGCAGAAGAGGCCGAGGCAGCAGCAGCAGAAGAGGTAGCAGGGGGAGCCTGAGTGACTTCTTTGTTTTTAAGGTGTTTACTCCACTGCAGTTCATGCTTTGCATGCAGGTGCCTGGTCATGCAGGTTGTGCTAAGGTTCAGAACGTTAATGCCTCGCTTCAGGCTCTGATGGCACAGCGTGCAAACCACTCGGGTCTTGTCGTCAGCACATTGTTTGAAGAAGTGCCATGCCAGGGAACTCCTTGAAGCTGCCTTTGGGGTGCTCGGTCCCAGATGGCGGCGGTCAGTAGCAGGCGGAGTCTCTTGGCGGCGGGTGTTCTGATTTTGCCCACTGCTCCCTCTTTTGCTACGCTGTTGGCTCGGTCTCACCACTGCCTCTTCCTCCGAACTGTGAAAGTCAGTGGCACGACCTTCATTCCATGTGGGGTCTAGGACCTCATCGTCCCCTGCATCGTCTTCCACCCATTCTTGATCCCTGACCTTCTGTTCAGTCTGCACACTGCAGAAAGACGCAGCAGTTGGCACCTGTGTTTCGTCATCATCAGAGACGTGCTGAGGTGGTATTCCCATGTCCTCATCATCAGGAAAAATAAGTGGTTGTGCGTTAGTGCATTCTATCTCTTCCACCCCTGGGGAAGGGCTAGGTGGATGCCCTTGGGAAACCCTGGCAGCAGAGTCTTCAAACAGCATAAGAGACTGCTGCATAACTTGAGGCTCAGACAGTTTCCCTGATATGCATGGGGGTGATGTGACAGACCGATGGGCTTGGTTTTCATGCGCCATCTGTGCGCTTTCTGCAGAAGACTGGGTGGGAGATAATGTGAACGTGCTGGATCCACTGTCGGCCACCCAATTGACTAATGCCTGCACCTGCTCAGGCCTTACCATCCTTAGAACGGCATTGGGCCTCACCAAATATCGCTGTAAATTCTGCTGGCTACTGGGACCTGAGGTAGTTGGTTCACTAGGACGTGTGGCTGTGGCAGAACGGCCACGTCCTCTCCCAGCATCAGAGGGTCCACTAACACCACCACGACCATGTCCACGTCCGCGTCCCTTATTAGATGTTTTCCTCATTGTTCCCGTTCACCACAATTTTGAGAATGGCAAATTTGGGAATGGTTTTTCAACCCAGAAAAAAAAGTGTGCTTTTACGGTCACTACAAATAACTTGACCAGCTAAAACAGTAGAGATTTGGTTAAATAGAGATGTGAGGTCTGTTGTTTTTTTTGCGCTATGTGACAGGTATAGGTTTAATCACAGAATCAGATTTCTATCAGCACGCTAGCGTGTGTCTTAGGTTTTTCTGAATGACACTATCACTAGCTTCAATGAAAGATATTCTTTTTGGGATAGATTTCAAGTAGGCCTCAAATACCAGAAACTAGTTATTTTGAGAATGGCAAATTTGGGAATGGTTTTTCAACCCAGAAAAAAAAAGTGTGCTTTTACGGTCACTACAAATAACTTGACCAGCTAAAACAGTAGAGATTTGGTTAAATAGAGATGTGAGGCCTGTTTCTTTTTGCGCTGTGAGACAGGTATAGGTTTAATCACAGAATCAGATTTCTATCAGCACGCTAGCGTGTGTCTTAGGTTTTTCTGAATGACACTATCACTAGCTTCAATGTAAGATATTCTTTTTGGGATAGATTTCAAGTAGGCCTCAAATACCAGAAACTAGTTATTTTGCGAATGGCAAATTTGGGAATGGTTTTTCAACCCAGAAAAAAAAGTGTGCCTTTATGGTCACTACAAATAACTTGACCAGCTAAAACAGTAGAGATTTGGTTAAATAGAGATGTGAGGCCTGTTGTTTTTTTTGCGCTGTGTGACAGGTATAGGTTTAATCACAGAATCAGATTTCTATCAGCACGCTAGCGTGTGTCTTAGGTTTTTCTGAATGACACTATCACTAGCTTCAATGTAAGATATTCTTTTTGGGATAGATTTCAAGTAGGCCTCAAATACCAGAAACTAGTTATTTTGAGAATGGCAAATTTGGGAATGGTTTTTCAACCCAGAAAAAAAAAGTGTGCTTTTACGGTCACTACAAATAACTTGACCATCTAAAACAGTAGAGATTTGGTTAAATAGAGATGTGAGGCCTGTTTCTTTTTGCGCTGTGTGACAGGTATAGGTTTAATCACAGAATCAGATTTCTATCAGCACGCTAGTGTGTGTCTTAGGTTTTTCTGAATGACACTATCACTAGCTTCAATGTAAGATATTCTTTTTGGGATAGATTTCAAGTAGGCCTCAAATACCAGAAACTAGTTATTTTGAGAATGGCAAATTTGGGAATGGTTTTTCAACCCAGAAAAAAAAGGTGTGCTTTTACGGTCACTACAAATAACTTGACCAGCTAAAACAGTAGAGATTTGGTTAAATAGAGATGTGAGGCCTGTTTTTTTTTGCGCTGTGTGACAGGTATAGGTTTAATCACAGAATCAGATTTCTATCAGCACGCTAGCGTGTGTCTTAGGTTTTTCTGAATGACACTATAACTAGCTTCAATGTAAGATATTCTTTTTGGGATAGATTTCAAGTAGGCCTCAAATACCAGAAACTAGTTATTTTGAGAATGGCAAATTTGGGAATGGTTTTTCAACCCAGAAAAAAAAAGTGTGCTTTTACGGTCACTACAAATAACTTGACCATCTAAAACAGTAGAGATTTGGTTAAATAGAGATGTGAGGCCTGTTTCTTTTTGCGCTGTGTGACAGGTATAGGTTTAATCACAGAATCAGATTTCTATCAGCACGCTAGTGTGTGTCTTAGGTTTTTCTGAATGACACTATCACTAGCTTCAATGTAAGATATTCTTTTTGGGATAGATTTCAAGTAGGCCTCAAATACCAGAAACTAGTTATTTTGAGAATGGCAAATTTGGGAATGGTTTTTCAACCCAGAAAAAAAAGGTGTGCTTTTACGGTCACTACAAATAACTTGACCAGCTAAAACAGTAGAGATTTGGTTAAATAGAGATGTGAGGCCTGTTTTTTTTTGCGCTGTGTGACAGGTATAGGTTTAATCACAGAATCAGATTTCTATCAGCACGCTAGCGTGTGTCTTAGGTTTTTCTGAATGACACTATAACTAGCTTCAATGTAAGATATTCTTTTTGGGATAGATTTCAAGTAGGCCTCAAATACCAGAAACTAGTTATTTTGCGAATGGCAAATTTGGGAATGGTTTTTCAACCCAGAAAAAAAAGTGTGCCTTTATGGTCACTACAAATAACTTGACCAGCTAAAACAGTAGAGATTTGGTTAAATAGAGATGTGAGGCCTGTTTTTTTTTGCGCTGTGTGACAGGTATAGGTTTAATCACAGAATCAGATTTCTATCAGCACGCTAGCGTGTGTCTTAGGTTTTTCTGAATGACACTATCAGTACCTTCAATGTAAGATATTCTTTTTGGGATAGATTTCAAGTAGGCCTCAAATACCAGAAACTAGTTATTTTGAGAATGGCAAATTTGGGAATGGTTTTTCAACACAGAAAAAAAAAGTGTGCTTTTACGGTCACTACAAATAACTTGACCAGCTAAAACAGTAGAGATTTGGTTAAATAGAGATGTGAGGCCTGTTTTTTTTTGCGCTGTGTGACAGGTATAGGTTTAATTACAGAATCAGATTTCTATCAGCACGCTAGCGTGTGTCTTAGGTTATTCTGAATGACACTATCACTAGCTTCAATGTAAGATATTCTTTTTGGGATAGATTTCAAGTAGGCCTCAAATACCAGAAACTAGTTATTTTGAGAATGGCAAATTTGGGAATGGTTTTTCAACCCAGAAAAAAAAGTGTGCTTTTACGGTCACTACAAATAACTTGACCAGCTAAAACAGTAGAGATTTGGTTAAATAGAGATGTGAGGCCTGTTTCTTTTTGCGCTGTGTGCAGGTATAGGTTTAATCACAGAATCAGATTTCTATCAGCACGCTAGCGTGTGTCTTAGGTTTTTCTGAATGACACTATCACTAGCTTCAATGTAAGATATTCTTTTTGGGATAGATTTCAAGTAGGCCTCAAATACCAGAAACTAGTTATTTTGAGAATGGCAAATTTGGGAATGGTTTTTCAACCCAGAAAAAAAAGTGTGCCTTTATGGTCACTACAAATAACTTGACCAGCTAAAACAGTAGAGATTTGGTTAAATAGAGATGTGAGGCCTGTTTTTTTTTGCGCTGTGTGACAGGTATAGGTTTAATCACAGAATCAGATTTCTATCAGCACGCTAGAGTGTGTCTTAGGTTTTTCTGAATGACACTATCAGTACCTTCAATGTAAGATATTCTTTTTGGGATAGATTTCAAGTAGGCCTCAAATACCAGAAACTAGTTATTTTGAGAATGGCAAATTTGGGAATGGTTTTTCAACACAGAAAAAAAAAGTGTGCTTTTACGGTCACTACAAATAACTTGACCAGCTAAAACAGTAGAGATTTGGTTAAATAGAGATGTGAGGCCTGTTTTTTTTTGCGCTGTGTGACAGGTATAGGTTTAATCACAGAATCAGATTTCTATCAGCATGCTAGCGTGTGTCTTAGGTTATTCTGAATGACACTATCACTAGCTTCAATGTAAGATATTCTTTTTGGGATAGATTTCAAGTAGGCCTCAAATACCAGAAACTAGTTATTTTGAGAATGGCAAATTTGGGAATGGTTTTTCAACCCAGAAAAAAAAGTGTGCTTTTACGGTCACTACAAATAACTTGACCAGCTAAAACAGTAGAGATTTGGTTAAATAGAGATGTGAGGCCTGTTTTTTTTTGCGCTGTGTGACAGGTATAGGTTTAATCACAGAATCAGATTTCTATCAGCACGCTAGCGTGTGTCTTAGGTTTTTCTGAATGACACTATCACTAGCTTCAATGTAAGATATTCTTTTTGGGATAGATTTCAAGTAGGCCTCAAATACCAGAAACTAGTTATTTTGAGAATGGCAAATTTGGGAATGGTTTTTCAACCCAGAAAAAAAAGTGTGCTTTTACGGTCACTACAAATAACTTGACCAGCTAAAACAGTACAGATTTGGTTAAATAGAGATGTGAGGCCTGTTTATTTTTGCGCTGTGTGACAGGTATAGGTTTAATCACAGAATCAGATTTCTATCAGCACGCTAGCGTGTGTCTTAGGTTTTTCTGAATGACACTATCACTAGCTTTAATGTAAGATATTCTTTTTGGGATAGATTTCAAGTAGGCCTCAAATACCAGAAACTAGTTATTTTGAGAATGGCAAATTTGGGAATGTTTTTTCAACCCAGAAAAAAAAGTGTGCTTTTACGGTCACTACAAATAACTTGACCAGCTAAAACAGTACAGATTTGGTTGAATAGAAATGTCAGGTCTATTTTTTAGGTGCTGGGTGACAGGCTCAACTTGCCCCTGATGTAATATATGGCCAAAAAATAACCACACTGTTGATGGTTAAATGCACTTGGGTGACACAGGCTCAGCCTGCACCAGATGTAGTATATGGCCAAAAAATAATCAGACTGTCGATGGTTAAATGCACTTCGGTGACACAGGCTCAGCCTGCAGCTGATGTAGTATATGGCCAAAAAATAACCAGACTGTTGATGGTTAAATGCACTTCGGTGACACAGGCTCAGCCTGCAGCTGATGTAGGATATAGCACAAAATAACCACACTATCGATGGTTAAATACACTTGGTGATAGCTTGTGCTGGCGCACCACAAGTCACAAAATGGCCGCCGATCACCCCAGAAAAAAAGTGATCTAAAAACGCTCTGGGCAGCCTCAAAAAAGTGAGCAAGTCAATAATAGCACTTCAATGATCCACAGCTGCAGATCGATCACAGAATGAAGTCTTTTGGAGGAGTTAATCTGCCTAATCTCGCCCTAACGTCGCAGCTGCAACCTCTCCCTATACTGATCATAGCAGAGTGACGTGCGGCGCTACGTGACTCCAGCTTAACCACCTCAGCCCCCAGTGCTTAAACACCCTGAAAGACCAGGCCACTTTTTACACTTCTGACCTACACTACTTTCACCGTTTATTGCTCGGTCATGCAACTTACCACCCAAATGAATTTTACCTCCTTTTCTTCTCACTAATAGAGCTTTCATTTGGTGGTATTTCATTGCTGCTGACATTTTTACTTTTTTTGTTATTAATCGAAATTTAACTATTTTTTTGCAAAAAAATGACATTTTTCACTTTCAGTTGTAAAATTTTGCAAAAAAAAACGAGATCCATATATAAATTTTGCTCAAAATTTATTGTTCTACATGTCTTTGATAAAAAAAAAATGTTTGGGTAAAAAAAAAATGGTTTGGGTAAAAGTTATAGCGTTTACAAACTATGGTACAAAAATGTGAATTTCCGCTTTTTGAAGCAGCTCTGACTTTCTGAGCATCTGTCATGTTTCCTGAGGTTCTACAATGCCCAGACAGTACAAACACCCCACAAATGACCCCATTTCGGAAAGTACACACCCTAAGGTATTCGCTGATGGGCATAGTGAGTTCAAAGAACTTTTTATTTTTTGTCACAAGTTAGCGGAAAATGATGATTTTTTATTTTTATTTTTTTCTTACAAAGTCTCATATTCCACTAACTTGTGACAAAAAATAAAAAGTTCTATGAACTCACTATGCCCATCACGAAATACCTTGGGGTCTCTTCTTTCCAAAATGGGGTCACTTGTGGGGTAGTTATACTGCCCTGGCATTCTAGGGGCCCAAATGTGTGGTAAGGAGTTTGAAATCAAATTCTGTAAAAAATGACGAGTGAAATCCGAAAGGTGCTCTTTGGAATATGGGCCCCTTTGCCCACCTAGGCTGCAAAAAAGTGTCACACATCTGGTATCTCCGTATTCAGTAGAAGTTGGGGAATGTGTTTTGGGGTGTCTTTTTACATATACCCATGCTGGGTGAGATAAATATCTTGGTCAAATGCCAACTTTGTATAAAAAAATGGGAAAAGTTGTCTTTTGCCAAGATATTTCTCTCACCCAGCATGGGTATATGTAAAATGACACCTCAAAACACATTCCCCAACTTATCCTGAGTACGGCGATACCAGATGTGTGACACTTTTTTGCAGCCTAGGTGGGCAAAGGGGCCCATATTCCAAAGAGCACCTTTCGGATTTCACTCGTCATTTTTTACAGAATTTGATTTCAAACTCCTTACCACACATTTGGGCCCCTAGAATGCCAGGGCAGTATAACTACCCCACAAGTGACCCCATTTTGGAAAGAAGAGACCCCAAGGTATTCGCTGATGGGCATAGTGAGTTCATGGAAGTTTTTATTTTTTGTCACAAGTTAGTGGAATATGAGACTTTGTATGAAAAAAAAAAAAAAAAAAATCATCATTTTCCTCTAACTTGTGACAAAAAATAAAAAATTCTAGGAACTCGCCATGCCCCTCACGGAATACCTTGGGGTGTCTTCTTTCCAAAATGGGGTCACTTGTGGGGTAGTTATACTGCCCTGGCATTTTCCAGGGGCCCTAATGTGTGGTAAGTAGGTAAATGACTTGTGAAATCCTAAAGGTGCTCTTTGGAATATGGGCCCCTTTGCCCACCTAGGCTGCAAAAAAGTGTCACACATGTGGTATCGCCGTATTCAGGAGAAGTTGGGGAATGTGTTTTGGGGTGTCATTTTACATATACCCATGCTGGGTGAGAGAAATATCTTGGCAAAAGACAACTTTTCCCATTTTTTTATACAAAGTTGGCATTTGACCAAGATATTTCTCTCACCCAGCATGGGTATATGTAAAATGACACCCCAAAACACATTCCCCAACTTCTCCTGAATACGGCGATACCAGATGTGTGACACTTTTTTGCAGCCTAGATGCGCAAAGGTGCCCAAATTCCATTTAGGAGGGCATTTTTAGACATTTGGATACCAGACTTCTTCTCACGCTTTGGGGCCCCTAGAATGCCAGGGCAGTATAAATACCCCACATGTGACCCCATTTTGGAAAGAAGACACCCCAAGGTATTCAATGAGGGGCATGGCGAGTTCATCCAAATTTTTTTTTTTTGGCACAAGTTAGCGGAAATTGATATTTTTTATTTTTTTCTCACAAAGTCTCCCGTTCCGCTTACTTGGGACAAAAATTTCAATCTTTCATGGACTCAATATGCCCCTCACGGAATACCTGGGGGTGTCTTCTTTCCGAAATGGGGTCACATGTGGGGTATTTATACTGCCCTGGCATTCTAGGGGCCCTAAAGCGTGAGAAGAAGTCTGGAATATAAATGTCTAAAAAATTTTACGCATTTGGATTCCGTGAGGGGTATGGTGAGTTCATGTGAGATTTTAGTTTTTGACACAAGTTAGTGGAATATGAGACTTTGTAAGAAAAAAAAATAATAATTCCGCTAACTTGGGCCAAAAAAATGTCTGAATGGAGCCTTACAGAGGGTGATCAATGACAGGGGGGTGATCAATGACAGGGGGGTAATCAGAGAGTCTATATGGGGTGATCACCCCCCTGTCATTGATCACCCCCCTGTAAGGCTCCATTCAGATGTCCGTATGTGTTTTGCGGATCCGATCCATGTATCCGTGGATCCGTAAAAATCATACGGACATCTGAATGCAGCATGACAGGAGGGGGGTGATCAATGACAGGGGGGGGTGATCAATGACAGGGGGGTGATCAGGGAATCTGAATGGGGTGATCACCCCCCCTGGAAGGCTCCAGGGAGACGCCTGTATGTGTTTTGCGTATCCGATCCATCTATCAGTGGATACGTAAAAATCATGCGGACATCTGAATGGAACTTTACAGGGGGTTGATCAATGACAGGGGTGTAATCAATGACAGGGGGTGATCAGGAAGTCTATATGGGGTAATAACCACAGTCATTGATCACGCCCCTGTAAGGCTTCATTCAGACGTCCGTATGCGTTTTGCGGATCCGATCCATCTATCAGTGGATCCGTAAAAATCATGCGGACATCTGAATGGAGCTTTACAGGGGGTTGATCAATGACAGGGGTGTAATCAATGACAGGGGGGTGATCAGGGAGTCTATATGGGGTGATAACCACAGTCATTGATCACGCCCCTGTAAGGCTTTATTCAGACGTCCGTATGCGTTTTGCGGATCCGATCCATCTATCAGTGGATCCGTAAAAATCATGCGGACATCTGAATGGAGCTTTACAGGGGGGTGATCAATGACAGGGGGGTAATCAATGACAGGGGGGTGATCAGGGAGTCTATATGGGGTGATCACCACAGTCATTGATCACGCCCCTGTAAGGCTTCATTCAGACGTCCGTATGCGTTTTGCGGATCCGATCCATCTATCAGTGGATCCTCAAAAATCATGCGGACATCTGAATGGAGCTTTACAAGGGGTTGATCAATGACAGGGGTATAATCAATTACAGGGGGGTGATCAGGGAGTCTATATGGGGTGATCACCACAGTCATTGATAACGCCCCTGTAAGGCTTCATTCAGACGTCCGTATGTGTTTTGCGGATCCGATCCATCTATCAGTGGATCCGTAAAAATCATGCGGACATCTGAATGGAGCTTTACAGGGGGTTGATTAATGACAGGGGGGTGATCAGGGAGTCTATATGGGGTGATAACCACAGTCATTGATCACGCCCCTGTAAGGCTTCATTCAGACGTCCGTATGCGTTTTGCGGATCCGATCCATCTATCAGTGGATCCGTAAAAATCATGCGGACATCTGAATGGAGCTTTACAGGGGGTTGATCAATGACAGGGGGGTAATCAATGACAGGGGGGTGATCAGGGAGTCTATATGGGGTGATCAGGGGCTAATAAGGGGTTAATAAGTGACGGGGGGGGTGTAGTGTAGTGTAGTGGTGCTTGGTGGTACTTTACTGAGCTACCTGTGTCCTCTGGTGGTCGATCCAAACAAAGGGGACCACCAGAGGACCAGGTAGCAGGTATATTAGACGCTGTTATCAAAACAGCGTCTAATATACCTGTTAGGGGTTAAAAAAAACACATCTCCAGCCTGCCAGCGAACGATCGCCGCTGGCAGGCTGGAGATCTACTCTCTTACCTTCCGTTCCTGTGAGCGCGCGCGCCTGTGTGCGCGCGTTCACAGGAAGTCTCGGCTCGCGCGAGATGACGCATATATGCGTGACTCTGCGCAGGGCTGCCACCTCCGGAACGCGAATCTGCGTTAGGCGGTCCGGAGGTGGTTAAATAGAGGCTGGGTCACATGCCGCACTGGCCAATCACAGCCATGCCAATAGTAGGCATGGCTGTGATGGCCTCTTGGGGCAAGTAGTATGACGCTTGTTGATTGGCTGCTTTGCAGCCTTTCAAAAAGCCCCAAGAAAGAGCCGAACACCGAACCCGAACCCGGACTTTTACGAAAATGTTCGGGCTCGGGTCCGTGTCACGGACACCCCAAAATTCGGTACGAACCCGAACTTTACAGTTCGGGTTCGCTCATCCCTATTGGACATCTTTTTAAACAAAAATTTAAAACTGTTAAAAAAGGCAATTTTATGGACAGCTTTTCTCACAAAAAGGTGTAATATCAAGCGATCATAAAGGCACCACAAATTAAAGGTTTTATAAGAGTTGCAAATAATGTTCATTTTTTTTTTTTTCAAACAGGAATAAATACATTGAAGGCCAAATTGGCCAAAATGCAAAGGGCGCATCTCAATGATATGCGGGACGTTCATGAGCGCTTGAAGGCCATGAAGGAGAGGCAACGCCAGGCCATGAAGGGGGTGCATGAGATGATCATGCTTTTGGAAAATTTGGCATAATTTATATATTTTTTTTTCTACTAAGTTATATAAATCGTTTGTACAGTTATAACGTGTATTGTGTTTTTTGTAATATTTCTCGGTTTTATTGTAATAACTCGGCCTAAATCAGCCAGAACTGACAGCAGCCGGTAAATACCGTACATGTCAAATACATATAGGGTCCATTCACATGTCTGTTAAATGTTTCCGCATACCACAATTGGGAGGAACGTTTACAGACCCATTGATTTTAAATTCCAGTTCAAAAAATTTGGCATTCACAGGATACAGAAGTAAGTGTCGGGCATTACCTGCCCCAAAAATTAGCTGACAGGCATTCCCCTGACAGCAAATAACTTTGTATTCTGTTGCTGGTGGTACATTAGGCATTCACAGGATACATAAGTAAGTGTCGACCATTACAGGCCTCAAAAATTAGCCGACAGGCGTTCCCCTGACAGCAAATAACTTTGTATTCTGTTGCTGGTGGTACACTAGGCATTCACAGGATACATAAGTAAGTGTCGGCCATTACAGGCAACAAAAATTAGGCATTCAACGGACTTAAAAGGCATTTTATACCGCTGTATTTACCGAAGACAGGGACTATAAATTGTTATGGGTGGTGGCGGATATGGGCTGTCATGAGGAATTTTAAACAAACATGGTCTACTGTTCACATGTGTTGAATTCCTCCGAGTTTCATGCCTCATTCATTTTTAGAAATGTGAGGTAGTCAACACTGTCGTGAGCTAGGCGAGTCCGCTTATCTGTCACGATCCCCCCCAGCTGTGCTGAACGTCCTTTCAGACAGGACACTTGATGAGGGTCAAGCCAACAGTTCCATTGCAAATTGTACAAGTTCTGGCCAGAGGTCAAGCCTGCCCACCCAGTAGTCCAGGGGTTCATCACTTCTCAGAGCGTCCAAATCGGCCTTTAACTCGATGTAGTCGGACACCTGCCGGTCTAGGCGTTCCCTGAGGCTGGATCCGGAGGACACCTGTCGATGGGTCGGCTGAAAGAATGTTCTCATATCAGAAGTGACCAACACATCTTCAAACCGCTCTCTTCTTGCAGTCGCTGTTGGATTGGTACCCACAACTGTTTCTCTGTGAGTAGAAACTCCTCTGCCAGCGCCCAAAAAAGCAGAATGCAGCATTTCTCTAAGCAAGGCCTGGAAGTGCTGCATTCTGACAGCACTCTGTGATGGTGGTAACATTTCTGCCATTTTTTGTTTGTACATTTTTTGTTTGTGCGATTTTTTTGTTAAATACGTTGCCACCCAGTACTGGTCCTTGCCCTTTATGCTTTTTATACAGGGGTCCCTCTTAAAAGACTGGAGCATGAAGGCCCCCATTTGCACTAAACTGGAAGCGTTGTAGTGGCCTGGCTCCTGCTCATCATCCATGATAATGTCGTCCTCGTTCTTCTCCCCCCATCCACGGACAACACAAGGGATCCAAGAAAGGTTTAAAGCATGCTCTTCTTGATCCTCCTCCTCCCCGGCACCATCCTCCTCGGACTCCTCTTCAGACTCCTGTTGTTGACTTGTCTCGGATGGAGTAGCCCCCCCTGGGAATTCATCCAGCATTGCTACTTCCTCATCTTCCTGCTCCTGCTCCTCGACAGCTTGATCGATGACACGACGCAATGCACGCTCCAGAAAGAAGGCATAAGGTATGATGTCACTGATGGCTCCCTGGCTGCGACTGACCAGTTTGGTGATCTCTTCAAATGGCTGCAGAAGTCTCTCAGCATCGCGCATGAGCAGCCACTGGCGCGGTAAAAAAACCAAGCTCTCCAGAACCTTTCCTGCCGCAGAGTTCGTACAGGTAGACGTTAACTGCACGTTTCTGCTGGAGCAGCCTATCGAGCATATACAAGGTGGAGTTCCATCGCATTGGGCAGTCACAAATAAGACGTCTTATGGGCAGATTGTGTCGCCGCTGAATTTCAGCAAGGCGAGCCATGGCAGTGTAAGATCTTCTGAAATGGCCTGCGATTTTCCTGGCCTGCCGCAAGACGTCCTGGCCCCCCGGATATTTGACAATGAATCGATGCACGACCAAGTTCAGGACGTGTGTAATTTTGCCCTGTTTCAGCGCGCTCAGCAGATTGGTACCGTTGTCGCACACTACATTACCAACTGTTAAATTGAGCGGTGTTAGCCACTGATCTGCCTGTGAACGCAAAGCTGAAAGGAGTGCAGGACCGGTGTGGCTCTTGGCTTCCAGGCACAACAGGCGCAGCACAGCATGGCAACATCTAACCTGGCATGTCGAAAAGGTTCTGTGGATCTTGGTTGGCGCAGCGGAACAGACGGTAGCAGCGGAAAAGGAGCAGTCAGCCGAGGAGGAGAGGGAGGATGGAGTAGGAGGAGGAGAAGAAGAGGCAGGCCTGCATGCAATCCGTGGCGGTAAAACCAAATCTACACGGGTGCCATAGGTTACATGCTTGACGGCCGTCAGAAGGTTTACCCAGTGGGCAGTAGAAGTTATATACCTTCCCTGCCCGTGTTTGCTAGACCACGTGTCTGTGGTAAGATGTATCTTGGCACCGACACTGTGTGCCAGAGATACATTCACTTGCCGCTGAAAGTGACCATATAGCTCTGGGATGCCCTTCTGCGAAAAATATATTTCCTTCCTGGGACCTTCCATTGAGGTGTTATCCGGCGTCATCATTTTTTTACGCTCGAGAGAGGAGTGTGGCTTTGTGGGTTCTAACGGCGTTGCTCCCACTGGGCTCGGTGATGTGAGGCCAGGTGCCTTCTTAAGGCGGTCGTCCCTAGGTGAGTGTTGGGCATACCGCGACTTATGCGTTGACTGCAAAGGCTGCAGATGAAAACACTATTGTCAGCAGCTGACACATAAAAAAAAAACACACTGCGGAGCCATGTGCCGGCGTCCTGGGAGCGCCAGATGTGACGATACATGGTTAATGGCTCGCTCCTGATACATTAGTAGTCTGGTTTGTCCCTCCTGTGGAATGTAAGTTCGGCCTGCTTCTCCTCCCTATCTGCTGGTCCATCTCTCCATCTAAACTCCCCTCCTCTTCCTCTCTTGTGGGCACCCATGTTACATCCATAGACACGTCATCATCGACGTCACCTTCCACACCACTAACATTAGAGATCTCGGAGTAGGCAGCAACAGCGGGGTCCAACCTCCTTGGGCTGATCTGGGTACTGTCGTCAGACTACTGAGTGGCGGCTGTTGCACTTGCTACCATCTCTTCCTGATCCGATGCCAAGAATGGCTGCGCATCGGAAATGTCTTGTGATGGATCGGAAAATAGTTCCTGTGACTCAAGTGGAGGGTATATGTTGGTGGTGGTGTTGGTGGTAGTGTCTTTGGGGGTGCACACAGCAGAGAGTGAAGAGGGTGCAGATAGAGAGGATGAGGAGGGTACAGGAGTGGAAGGCTGAGTGAGCCACTCAACCAAGTCTGGTGCGTCCTTTGACGAAATTGAACGCACCTTCTGCAACTTCCCACTTTGGCTCCGGCCCTACCCCTACCACCCCTTCGGAAGGGCCTGCCTCTTCCTCTGCCTGTCATTTTTTAAATGACCCGGTGACAAAAGTCCATAGAGAAGCGCAGTGTATGTGGAAGAAGGTATATAACACCCTGCTTCAATATGTCGTTTTGGTGTCAACTGGTCTATAATCACACCAGATTTTTTTTTTAATGTATTTTAAATTTTATCACTGTGTCTAGCAGAGGTAACGCAGTGAAAGCGGCTAAATTTCTCCAGTAGTGTATTATCAGATAATACCCTGCTTCTATATGTCATTTTGGTGCCAACTGGTCTATACTCACACCAGTTTAAAAAAATAAAAATCTTTCAAATTTTATCACTGTGTGTAGCAGTGGTAAGGCAGTGAAAGCGGATACATTTCTCCAGTAGTGTATTATTAGATAACACCCTGCTTCTATATGTTGTTTTGGTGTCAACTGGTCTATAATCACACCAGTTTAAAAAAAAAAATATTTTTAATTTTATCACTGTGTGTAGCAGAGGTAACCCAGTGAAAGCGGATACATTTCTGCAGCACACAAATACACTATTTGAGAAGTATATTCTTAGATAACACCCCGATTCTATATGTTGTTTTGGAGCCCACTGGTCTTTCACACCAGTTTATGTTTCCCTTTTAATTTTCTCACTGTGTGTAGCAGAGGTAAAGCAATTTCTGCAGCACACAAATACACTATTTGAGTAGTATATTCTTTTGTACCGCTGTCTACATATCGACTGTCTCTATAAAAATATCCTATGATATAACCCCTCCGGTGAACAATTTAAATAAAAAAATATATAAAAACTTAAATGAAAATATGAATTTATTCAACCTAACATCACTAAAAGTGCAACACCAAGCTATCAAAATAGGCATATGCCCCCCAAAATGGTAACAGTCAGTGCATTCTGCTAAAAATGAGACCCAACCGTTAGACAATTGCCACATAAAATCAATAATTCGGCTCTCAAAATATGGAGACAGTAAAACATGAATTGTTTTTGGTTTAACAATGCTTTTATTGTGTAAAAGACAATTAACTATAAAATAAGGAAAAATAGTAGGTTTGGCTGCACCTGTAACAACCAGCTGTCTAAAAATATCATACCTAATAACCCCTTAGTTGGACACCTTTTTAAACAAAAATTTTAAACTGTTAAAAAAGGCAATTTTATGGACAGCTTTTCTCACAAAAAGGTGTAATATCAAGCAATCATAAAGGCACCACAAATTAAAGGTTTTATAAGAGTTGCAAATAATGTTAATTTTTATTTTTTTTCAAACAGGAATAAATACATTGAAGGCCAAATTTGCCAAAATGCAAAGGGCGCATCTCAATGATATGCGGGACGTTCATGAGCGCTTGAAGGCCATGGAGGAGAGGCAACGCCAGGCCATGAAGGGGGTGCATGAGATGATCATGCTTTTGGAAAAGTTGCCATAATTTATATATATTTCTTTCTACTAATACTAAGTTATATAAATCGTTTGTACAGTTATAACGTGTATTGTGTTTTTTGTAATATTGCTCGGTTTTATTGTAATAACTCGGCCTAAATCAGCCAGAACTGACAGCAGCCGGTAAATACCGTACATGTCAAACAGTGGCGTCACCAGGGGGGGGCCAGAGGGGGCCACGGCCCCCCCTACATCATGCTGTGCCCCCCCCCCATGTGCCCCCCAACTAAAATGCCCCCCCCCCCAAGTGAAGTGAGCCGCTAGCGTCTTCACACAGCGTCCGGCAGCAGTGGCGTCGCCAGGGGGGGGCCAGAGGGGGCCACGGCCCTCCCTACATCATGCTGTGCCCCCCCATGTGCCCCCCCAACTAAAATGCCCCCCCCCAAGTGAAGTGAGCCGCCAGCGTCTTCACACAGCGTCCGGCAGCAGTGGCGTCGCCAGGGGGGGCCAGAGGGGGCCACGGCTCCCCCTACATCATGCTGTGCCCCCCCCATGTGCCCCCCAACTAAAATGCCCCCCCCCCCAAGTGAAGTGAGCCGCTAGCGTCTTCACACAGCGTCCGGCAGCAGTGGCGTCGCCAGGGGGGGGCCAGAGGGGGCCACGGCCCCCCCTACATCATGCTGTGCCCCCCCATGTGCCCCCCCAACTAAAATGCCCCCCCCAAAGTGAAGTGAGCCGCCAGCGTCTTCACACAGCGTCCGGCAGCAGTGGCGTCGCCAGGGGGGGCCAGAGGGGGCCACGGCTCCCCCTACATCATGCTGTGCCCTCCCATGTGCCCCCCCATGTGCCCCCCCAACTAAAATGCCCCCCCCCCCAAGTGAAGTGAGCCGCCAGCGTCTTCACACAGCGTCCGGCAGCAGAGCAGAGTGAGGAGGGGAGAGGGGGCGGGGCATGCACGGCAGTTCCCGATAGGCTCCGCCCACCTTCCAGGCAGGAAAGGCAGTGAGTGTAGAGCCAGTAGCCGGAGCATGAATGAAGATGCAGAACTGAAGTCCAGACTCCAGGCAGAGAGTGATTCAAGCGACCCAGAGTGAGTGACAGTCCCTGAGTGCAGAGTCCCACCCTGTGTAATTAGGTGAGAGGAGGGGAGAGGCAGCCATTATATTAATAACAAAGAGGGGGGCATTATATTAATAATAAATAGGGGGCCAATACATTAGTATTAATGTAATGTCCCCTCTTTATTATTAATGTAATGTCCCCCTCTTTATTATTAATGTAATGGCCCCCTCTTTATTATTAATGTAATGGCCCCTCTTAATTATTAATGTAATGGCCCCCTCTTTATTATTAATGTAATGTCCCCCTCTTTATTATTAATGTAATGGCCCCCTCTTTATTATTAATATAATGGCCCCCTCTTTAATAACAAAGAGGGGGCCATTATATTAATAACAAAGAGGGGGCCATTATATTAATAACAAAGAGGGGGACATTATATTAATAATAAAGCGGGGACATTATATTAATAACAAAGCGGGGACATTATATTAATAACAAAGAGGGGGCTATTGTATTATTAACAAAGAGGGGGACATTATTATATACAGGGGAAATAATATTATGGGGAATGGGGGACTATCTGTCTGGCTCTAGCACAGTATTGGGGGGCAGCAGGATGACAGTGTTGAGACACCAGGAAGGAGAGGATGATAGTAAAGTGAGGAACCTAAAAAAAATTCTGTGAAACTCTGCAGAGACGAGAAGCGGCTGAAAGAAAGTATCATGGCGGTCTTATCTCTGAATGAAGACGTCGAGGAGAATCTACATCACAGGAGACGTCACTGGATGTAACAGGTATGGGGCGGTATTATACTGTAATAATAATGTCCATGCACATATCTGTTTCACAGTAGTGTTGGGGGAGGAGATTGAGAATATGGCCCACCCTGCCGCATTCGGCCCCAGACTTCAGGTCACACTGTGTGTGTGTCCTGAATTCTGGGGGCTTACACCCATCTACTACATTATCTGTACTCAGAGTTATCACTGTGTTATCTGTGGTGTTACATAGGACTGCAGGTGATCTACTACAGTATCTGTTAAAAGGGGCGTGCCTGGGGTAGGGGGGGGGGGCGCAATTTTTGGCTTGCCCCGGGTGCTGGCAACCCACGCTACGCCACTGGGGGAGGGAGAGGCGTGTCCCTTCCCCTTCCTCTGATAGGCTGCAGGCACTAGGCCGGCAGCCTATCAGAGGCCGGCGCAGGCGGCACGATGACGTCATCGCGCCGCCTGAGCCTTACAGCGCGGGACACAGAAAGAGTCTGCATCGCATCGCTGACACTGAGGTAAGTATAAGTGTTTTTTTTTGTTTGTTTTTTTACAATAGTGTTACTGGCACATTATGGGGGCTTATTACAATGGGGGGGGGACTTAATACTGGCACATGATGGGGGGGACTTAAAACTGGCACATGATGATCGGGGGGACTTAATACTGGCACATGATGATGGGGGGGACTTAATACTCGCACATGATGATGGGGGGACTTAATACTGGCACATGATGATGGGGACTTAATACTGGCACATGATGATGGGGGGACTTAATACTGGCACATGATGATGGGGGGGACTTAATACTGGCACATGATGATGAGGGGACTTAATACTGGCACATGATGATGGGGGGGACTTAATACTGGCACATGATGGGGGGGACTTAATACTGGCACATGATGGGGGGGACTTAATACTGGCACATGATGATGGGGGGGACTTAATACTGGCACATGATGGGGGGACTTAATACTGGCACATGATGGGGGGCTTAATACTGGCACGATGGGGGGCTTAATACTGGCACATGATGGGGGGGCTTAATACTGGAACATGGGGGGGCTTAATACTGGCACATGATGGGGGGGCTTAATACTGGCACGTAATGGGGGGGCTTATTACTGGCACGTAATGGGGGGGCTTATTACTGGCACGTAATGGGGGGGCTTATTACTAGCACGTAATGGGGGGCTTATTACTGGCACGTAATGGGGGGCTTATTACTGGCACGTGATGGGGGGCTTATTTCTGGCACGTGATGGAGGCTTATTACTGGCACGTGATGGGGGCTCTTGTTACTTGCATGTGATGGGGGCTTATTACTGGCACATTGGGGGGCTCTTGTTACTGGCAGTGGCACGTTATTGAGGGCACTTATTACTGGCACATTATTGGTGGGCACTATAGCGGCATCTACTGAGGCCACAAAGAAGGGGTGTTTTATATGGGGGCTCTGTACAGTAGCATTTTATACTGGGACACATTATGGTGGGTACTATGGAGAAGGGGAGACAGGAGTACTATGGAGTCATCTACGGTGGGCACTAAGAAGGGGTATTTTATACTTGCAAATTATGGGGGACACTGAGGGCATCTACTGGGGCACGATATATGGGGCATTTTATACTGGTACATTATGGGGGGCACTAGCAGGAAGGGGGGAGAGGAGCACTATGGAGGCATTTACTGGGGCACTATATAGGGGTATTTTATACTGGCACATTATGGGGGACATTAGCTCAACTGGGGGCATAAGGGGGTATGTTTTGCACATTATAAGGAGAATTATTTCTACTGGGGGGCATTATGGTGGGTTTTATTACTCCCCCATGGTATGACCCCCTAGTAGCAGCACCAGCCTCTCCCTGCTCTGCTATCCCTCTGCCCCTTCTCCAAATCCTTATTATGAAATCTTTCTCATTAGGATAAAACACAAAATCAGCTCCGCCGAGCCCCCGGCCAAAGTGTTGAAGTGGTGTCCGAGATCCCCAAGGGCCAAGCCAAGTAACTGTAAGTGTTCATGTGAAATATGTTTATTTTATATATGTACACTCCTGTGAGAGGCGGGGAGGGAGAACTGTGGATGACACTGTTATAGGGAGGGAGATCTGTGGATGACGCTGTTATGGAGGGGGAAATGGGGATGACACTGTCATGGGGTGCATCTGTGGATGACACATATAGCATAAGATGCTATATACGGTACGTGGCATCCACAGATCCCCCCCATAGCAGTGTCATCCACAGATCCCCCTCTCTATAAAAGTGTCATCCACAGACAGCTGGACTTTTCTTCCCTGTTGCGGTTTTAGGTATTGGGTAAAGCATTGCAGCATTTCTAAGCATACTTGTGTAAATGTATCGTTGTTATAGCTGCCCCCCCTACTTTTGTCCTGGTCCCCAGTGTGCCACCCAAAATTTGAAAGCTAGAGACGCCACTCATGTCAAATACATATAGGGTCCATTCACATATCTGTTAAATGTTTCCGCATACCACAATTGGGAGGAACGTTTACAGACCCATTGATTTTAAATTCCAGTTCAAAAAATTTGGCATTCACAGGATACAGAAGTAAGTGTCGGCCATTACCTGCCCCAAAAATTAGCTGACAGGTATTCCCCTGACAGCAAATAACTTTGTATTCTGTTGCTGGTGGTACATTAGGCATTCACAGGATACATAAGTAAGTGTCGACCATTACAGGCCTCAAAAATTAGCCGACAGGCGTTCCCCTGACAGCAAATAACTTTGTATTCTGTTGCTGGTGGTACACTAGGCATTCACAGGATACATAAGTAAGTGTCGGCCATTACAGGCAACAAAAATTAGGCATTCAACGTACATAAAAGGCATTTTATACCGCTGTATTTACCGAAGACATGGACTATAAATTGTTATGGGTGGTGGCGGATATGGACTGTCATGAGGAATTTTAAACAAACATGGTCTACTGTTCACATGTGTTGAATTCCTCCGAGTTTCATGCCTCATTCATTTTTAGAAATGTGAGGTAGTCAACACTGTCGTGAGCTAGGCGAGTCCACTTATCTGTCACGATCCCCCCAGCTGTGCTGAACGTCCTTTCAGACAGGACACTTGATGAGGGTCAAGCCAACAGTTCCATTGCAAATTGTGCAAGTTCTGGCCAGAGGTCAAGCCTGCCCACCCAGTAGTCCAGGGGTTCATCACTTCTCAGAGCGTCCAAATCGGCCTTCAACTCGATGTAGTCGGACACCTGCCGGTCTAGGCGTTCCCTGAGGCTGGATCCGGAGGACACCTGTCGATGGGTCGGCTTAAAGAATGTTCTCATATCAGAAGTGACCAACACATCTTCAAACCGCTCTCTTCTTGCAGTCGCTGTTGGATTGGTTCCCACAACTGTTTCTCTGTGAGTAGAAACTCCTCTGCCAGCGCCCAAAAAAGCAGAATGCAGCATTTCTCTAAGCAAGGCCTGGAAGTGCTGCATTCTGACAGCACTCTGTGATGGTGGTAACATTTCTGCCATTTTTTGTTTGTACATTTTTTGTTTGTACATTTTTTGTTTGTGCGATTTTTTGTTAAATACGTTGCCACCCAGTACTGGTCCTTGCCCTTTATGCTTTTTATACAGGGGTCCCTCTTAAAAGACTGGAGCATGAAGGCCCCCATTTGCACTAAACTGGAAGCGTTGTAGTGGCCTGGCTCCTGCTCATCTGTTAGGTGATCTCTTCAAATGGCTGCAGAAGTCTGCCAGCATCGCGCATGAGCAGCCACTGGCGCGGTAAAAAAACCAAGCTCTCCAGAACCTGTCCTGCCGCAGAGTTCGTACAGGTAGACGTTAACTGCACGTTTCTGCTGGAGCAGCCTATCGAGCATATACAAGGTGGAGTTCCATCGCGTTGGGCAGTCACAAATAAGATGTCTTACGGGCAGATTGTGTCGCCGCTGAATTTCAGCAAGGCGAGCCATGGCAGTGTAAGATCTTCTGAAATGGCCTGCGATTTTCCTGGCCTGCCGCAAGACGTCCTGGACCCCGGGATATTTGACAATGAATCGATGCACGACCAAGTTCAGGATGTGTGTCATTTTGCCCTGTTTCAGCGCGCTCAGCAGATTGGTACCGTTGTCGCACACTACATTACCAACTGTTAAATTGAGCGGTGTTAGCCACTGATCTGCCTGTGAACGCAAAGCTGAAAGGAGTGCAGGACCGGTGTGGCTCTTGGCTTCCAGGCACAACAGGCGCAGCACAGCATGGCAACATCTAACCTGGCATGTCGAAAAGGTTCTGTGGATCTTGGTTGGCGCAGCGGAACAGACGGTAGCAGCGGAAAAGGAGCAGTCAGCCGAGGAGGAGAGGGAGGATGGAGTAGGAGGAGGAGAAGAAGAGGCAGGCCTGCATGCAATCCGTGGCGGTAAAACCAAATCTACACGGGTGCCATAGGTTACATGCTTGACGGCCGTCAGAAGGTTTACCCAGTGGGCAGTAGAAGTTATATACCTTCCCTGCCCGTGTTTGCTAGACCACGTGTCTGTGGTAAGATGTATCTTGGCACCGACACTGTGTGCCAGAGATACATTCACTTGCCGCTGAAAGTGACCATATAGCTCTGGGATGCCCTTCTGCGAGAAATATTTCCTTCCTGGGACCTTCCATTGAGGTGTTATCCGGCGTCATCAATTTTTTACGCTCGAGACAGGAGTGTGGCTTTGTGGGTACTGACGGCGTTGCTCCCACTGGGCTCGGTGATGTGAGGCCAGGTGCCTTCTTAAGGCGGTCGTCCCTAGGTGAGTGTTGGGCATACCGCGACTTATGCGTTGACTGCAAAGGCTGCAGATAAAAACACTATTGTCAGCAGCTGACACATAAAAAAAAAACACACTGCGGAGCCATGTGCCGGCGTCCTGGGAGCGCCAGATGGGACGATACATGGTTAATGGCTCGCTCCTGATACATTAGTAGTCTGGTTTGTCCCTCCTGTGGAATGTAAGTTCGGCCTGCTTCTCCTCCCTATCTGCTGGTCCATCTCTCCATCTAAACTCCCCTCCTCTTCCTCTCTTGTGGGCACCCATGTTACATCCATAGACACGTCATCATCGACGTCACCTTCCACACCACTAACATTAGAGATCTCAGAGTAGGCAGCAACAGCGGGGACCAACCTCCTTGGGCTGATCTGGGTACTGTCGTCAGACTACTGAGTGGCGGCTGTTGCACTTGCTACCTCCTCTTCCTGATCCGATGCCAAGAATGGCTGCGCATCGGAAATGTCTTGTGATGGATCGGAAAATAGTTCCTGTGACTCAAGTGGAGGGTATATGTTGGTGGTGGTGTTGGTGGCTGTGTCTTTGGGGGTGCACACAGCAAAGAGTGAAGAGGGTGCAGATAGAGAGGATGAGGAGGGTACAGGAGTGGAAGGCTGAGTAAGCCACTCAACCAAGTCTGGTGCGTCCTTTGACGAAATTGAACGCACCTTCTGCAACTTCCCACTTTGGCTCCGGCCTGGTGCTCCTGCCCTACCCCTACCTCCCCTTCGGAAGGGCCTGCCTCTTCCTCTGCCTGTCATTTTTTAAATGACCCGGTGACAAAAGTCCATAGAGAAGCGCAGTGTATGTGGAAGAAGGTATATAACACCCTGCTTCAATATGTCGTTTTGGTGTCAACTGGTCTATAATCACACCAGATTTTTTTTTTTATGTATTTTAAATTTTATCACTGTGTCTAGCAGAGGTAACGCAGTGAAAGCGGCTCAATTTCTCCAGTAGTGTATTATTAGATAATACCCTGCTTCTATATGTCATTTTGGTGTCAACTGGTCTATACTCACACCAGTTTAAAAAAAATAAAAATCTTTCAAATTTTATCACTGTGTGTAGCAGAGGTAAGGCAGTGAAAGCGGATACATTTCTCCAGTAGTGTATTATTAGATAACACCCTGCTTCTATATGTCGTTTTGGTGTCAACTGGTCTATAATCACACCAGTTTAAAAAAAATAATATTTTTAATTTTATCACTGTGTGTAGCAGAGGTAACCCAGTGAAAGCGGATACATTTCTGCAGCACACAAATACACTATTTGAGAAGTATATTCTTAGATAACACCCCGATTCTATATGTTGTTTTGGAGCCAACTGGTCTTTCACACCAGTTTATGTTTCCCTTTTAATTTTCTCACTGTGTGTAGCAGAGGTAAAGCAATTTCTGCAGCACACAAATACACTGTTTGAGTAGTATATTCTTAGATAGTGTTGATCACTAATATTCGAATTGCAAATTTTAATCGTGAATATCAGCACTTCGAGAATTTGCGAATATTTATGTTCAAACAATTTTTATTGTTCATATTTGTAATGCAAGTACATGACAAATAAATTTGCAATTGTCGATGAAAGCATGACTTCTTGAATATTATGAAACATCTTTTTACACTTGCAATCAAAAGTGAAGAAGCATTATTTCAACACAATAATGGAAAATAAAGGGGGAAGGGGAGGGAAAGAATAGGGGTGGGGGGGGGGGATGGATGTTTGCAGCATACGTTTCAGCCTTTCATTAAGAGTGGTATATTAAACCTCCCAGTTAAAAGAAGAAGAAGATGGAGAAATTTCCTTATGTGGGTTGAAAGCCTCTAAAGGTTACCCAAGGGCCCCATACTTTTTGGAACACAGGGGCGGATCTATTCTCCCAGCCCACTATTTGTTCCATCCCATATATATCATCACACCTGATTTCCCAATTTGCCATTGAAGGAGGGGAAGTATCCTGCCATTTAACTGCAACTAACACCCGAGCAGCTGCAAGTAATTGCGATATGAGACGCTTGGTGGTAGCTAAACATCTTATCTGGTCTAATAAATTTAATAGACAAATCTGTGGAGAGGGTTGTACTTTAATCTTACAAACCTTTGTGATGGCTGAGCAGATCTGTTCCCAGAATCTTTTAATTATCTCACACTGCCACCAAATGTGAAAAAAGGTCCCCGTTTCCCTTTTGCATCTCCAGCATCTCTCACTGACCTCGGGGTACATCTTATGCAAAACATCTGGCGTGTAATACCATCTGGTTAATATTTTAAAGTAGTTTTCTTGTATTCTCACGCAAGTCGAGATCTTCGGGGTCAGTGAAAGACACTTGTGCAGGGAGTTTTGATCCCTATCTAAACGTAGATCCAATTCTTATTTCGCTAAATATGGGTTAATTTCTGGGCTTGTAAGTGTAAGTATCTGTCACGGCGCCGTCTAGGAGGTAGGCACGTCCAGAGCGCGTGCGCATCATCAGTGCGTCCAGCGTCACCCGCGCTCCTGATAATACTATGTGTGCATCTATCTGCATTCATGCTAATGGTTTTAGGGCTGAGCACCGAGCTGATCACTCGGTGCTCGGCTGTGTAGTCTGTGTGAAGTCATGTGACGCTGGCCACGTCACATGACCCCTCTAGCTCCCTATTTAAACAGGCAATCTGCTGGCCACAGATTGCCTGTTATTTAGGTTCCACCTGCGATTTTGTCTTTCCTGGCGTACTGACCCCCTGCTGAACTCCTGACGATCCTCTGCTGACTCCTTTGGTACTTCACGACTCTCCTGGTATTTATGACCCCGGCTTCTCCTGACTATTCTCTGCTTGCTCCATTTGTACTTTGTAGATTTCCTGGTATTGACTCGGTCCGTTCACGTTCTGTTGTTTGTCTGTCTGTCATCCCTGCACTTATTCCAAGCTAGGGATTGCGTCCAGTTGTCCCCTGTCATTAGGACTCACGAGGCAAGTAGGCAGGGCCAGGGGTGAGGGTGGAGCGCAGTGGTCACTTCCCTCCCCCCTGTGTGTGTGTGTGTGTGTGTGTGTGTGTAGAGATCTTTTTAACAGGTTCCTGTTTCTGGAGAGCTATCTTTTCAAACCTTGTTGGGTCTGTTTTATTTATTAGTGTAATTGGTCTTAAGTAGTCCCTTATATATGATCTCTGTAAAAATGACAAAGAGGAAATATTATCCCCCTTATCCTACTCAATTCTCAGTGGGCCCCACAAGTCTAAAAAGGTCCACCACTGGTGTAGTAAATGCTTTAACCTTCTCGGGAAGAGTTTGTATAAATTGTAGGGGTGCATCTTGTGGAATATCTCTCAGTTGTGTCAAAGGGGAAATTGTGGCAGTGAGAAAGTGAGTAATCAATTTTTGGTTCGATAGTCGAATCATATTTTTAGTAATGGGGTTACCAATATACACTCACCTAAAGAATTATTAGGAACACCTGTTCTATTTCTCATTAATGCAATTATCTAGTCAACCAATCACATGGCAGTTGCTTCAATGCATTTAGGGGGGTGGTCCTGGTCAAGACAATCTCCTGAACTCCAAACTGAATGTCAGAATGGGAGAGAAAGGTGATTTAAGCCATTTTGAGCGTGGCATGGTTGTTGGTGCCAGACGGGCCGGTCTGAGTATTTCACAATCTGCTCAGTTACTGGGATTTTCACGCACAACCATTTCTAGGGTTTACAAAGAATGGTGTGAAAAGGGAAAAACATCCAGTATGCGGCAGTCCTGTGGGCAAAAATGCCTTGTGGATGCTAGAGGTCAGTGGAGAATGGGCCAACTGATTCAAGCTGATAGAAGAGCAACGTTGACTGAAATAACCACTCGTTACAACCGAGGTATGCAGCAAAGCATTTGTGAAGCCACAACACGCACAACCTTGAGGCGGATGGGCTACAACAGCAGAAGACCCCACCGGGTACCACTCATCTCCACTACAAATAGGAAAAAGAGGCTACAATTTGCACGAGCTCACCAAAATTGGACTGTTGAAGACTGTAAAAATGTTGCCTGGTCTGATGAGTCTCGATTTCTGTTGAGACATTCAAATGGTAGAGTTCGAATTTGGCTTAAACAGAATGAGAACATGTATCCATCCTCTGATGGCTACTTCCAGCAGGATAATGCACCATCTCACAAAGCTCGAATCATTTCAAATCGGTTTCTTGAACATGACAATGAGTTCACTGTACTAAAATGGCCCCCACAGTCACCAGATCTCAACCCAATAGAGCATCTTTGGGATGTGGTGGAACGGGAGCTTCGTGCCCTCGATGTGCATCCCTCAAATCTCCATCAACTGCAAGATGCTATCCTATCAATATGGGCCAACATTTCTAAAGAATGCTATCAGCACCTTGTTGAATCAATGCCACGTAGAATTAAGGCAGTTCTGAAGGCAAAAGGGGGTCCAACACTGTATTAGTATGGTGTTCCTAATAATTCTTTAGGTGAGTGTAAGTTTCGGTAACATACTTTCCATGCAAAAGTAAAGGTCGCATTGCGAATTGATTAATGGTAAACTCTGACTGAATATCAAGTCTATCTCCCTGATAGCGTAACTATTCTAAACATCTCATCCCGTGAACCGCTAAGTAATATCCATAGAAGTCCGGTACCCCCATACCTCCTTGCTTGACAGGTAAAGTAGTGTATTGTTTAGTAAGTCTAGGTCTCTTTTTATTCCATAGAAACTTAGAGAGAATTGACTCTAATTTGGCAAAGAAAGAACAGGGTAAAGAAATAGGGAGAGTTTGGAGGAGATACAAAACTTTGGGTAATATAATGGTTTTAATTAATGAACGTCTGCCGAACCAGGATGTGAATGGTATTTCCCAAGAGTCCAATGTACGTCTAATGTCATCAGATAGACCTCGATAATTCTCTTCATATATCCGGGTAGGATCAGATTTAAGCTTAATGCCCAAAAACTTTAGGTTTGAAGCCGACCATTGATAAGGGGTATTGAGCTCCAGTCTTTTCTGCCACTGGGTGTCCAATGACACCTTGAGACTTTGTGGGGTTAATCAAGAAGTTAGATAGCTCCCCAAAAAGATCAAATAAGGATTGTATAGCCATAAAGGCTACATCTGGGTTTGTAATTAATACTAATAGGTCATCAGCAAACGCTGCTAATTGGTGGTGAACCCCCTGCAACCCCTGTATTCTGTCATCTTGTCTTATAGCCTGAAATAGACACTCAACTGTCAAGACAAATAGCAAGGGTGACAAAGGACAGACAGCCCTGTCGTGTCCTATTGGAAATTTGCAGAGGGGGAGAGAGTGTGCCATTGACCACCACTTTAGCAGAGGGCTTGAAATACATAGCCATGATAGCATTAACGAAATCTGCAGGAATTCTAAATCTCGTCAAGGCCTTTTCCATAAACAGCCAATCAATGCGATCAAACGCTTTTTCGGCGTCTGTCCCCAGCAGTACTAAAGGTACAGAACGGCTACATACGTATTGAATGATGTTTATAAGACGAGTGGTGTTCATTCTACCTTCTCTTCCCGCTACAAACCCAACTTGTTCACTGTTTATAAGGTTTGGCAATATTGGTTTTAGCCTAAGCGCCAAGAGTTTGGCAAACATTTTTAAATCATTGTTCAAGAGAGAGATGGGCCTATAACTGGCACAGATCGTTTCATCTTTCCCTTCTTTAGGGATTATAGTGATGTGAGCCATCAACATCTGTTCCGGCAGAGATTCCCCTTTGAACGTGTCATTACACAATGCTAAGAATTGGGGAAGTAGAACTGTTTGGAACTTACGGTAATAAACCATTGGGAGGCCATCAGGGCCCGGACTTTTATGCATCGGGATTGATTTACCCACTTCTATTAATTCCTGTAATGAAATTGGTTTCAATAGAGAAGCGGCCTGTTGGTCTCCAAGTGTGGGAAGATTCAGAGATGCTAACCAATCAATCTTTTTAGATCTTTTTTCTCTATCTTGTGGTGTATTGTTTAAACGGATATTATATAGTGACTCATAGAATTCTTTGAACCGTATCGCTATCTCTTCCGTATTTCTAGCTAGTGAGGATGTTGTACGTATCTTTTGTATGTATGATTTAGCTTTCCTCTTTTTAATCTGTGCGAGTAAGAATTTCGAAGCTTTATCTCCATGCGCGTAATATTTAAAGCACGCAGAAAGAAAAAGCTTAGCTGTTCTTTGGTTCAGGATATTTTTGAGGGAGGAGCGTGTTTGATTTAATGGAATCAGAACTTCCTCAGACCGGGTTTTTTTGTGGGAGGTTTCTAAAGCTTGTATTTTCTTTGTTAGGGATGACACCTGTTCTTCCTTTTTTTTTTTTAAGGAAAGATCCTAAACTGATAAAATGACCTCTTATCACAGCTTTATGAGCTTCCCAAACCATGCCTTGTGCTACATCTGGGGTTGTGTTAAGCTGAAAATATTCTTCTAGCTTTTCTGCAGCTTTCTGAACATGTTCCGGTGAGTCTAGCAATGTTTCATTGAGCCTCCAATTCGACATAGGCTTAGGCACTGACCCAAAACCCATCTCTACAAATAGCGGGGCATGGTCTGACAGCAACAACGTACCAATAGAGGCATCAGTACATGAGGTCAGTTTTTGAGTAGGTACAAACAAATAGTCAAGTCTCTGATATGACCTGTGAGCTACTGAGTAATGAGAGTAGTCCTTAACAGTGGGATTTAGTCTCCTCCATACATCTACCAGTCCCAGAGAACTGATTGCTGAGTGAACCCGTTTCAAGGCTATTCGCGAGGTAGACGAGATGCCCGATGAAGAATCTAGTAATGGGTGTAATGTGATATTTAGGTCTCCGCCCATAATCAAAGTACCTTCAGTAAAATCTCTCAGAAGGTCTAAAGTAGTACATATCCACTTGGTTTGCGCCGTATTTGGTGCGTACAGATTGCCAAATGTATAGGTGCAGTTCCCTATCATTCCTTTAATGAAAAGGAATCTACCCTCTGGATCCGCTAATGTGGAGCTCACATTTAAAGGGAAGTTTTTGTGTAAGGCAATTAAAGCCCCTTTTGAGGCCGAGGAGGGCCATGTACTGTGGTACCACCTGTTATAAGTAAGATGGCTCAACCGCAGTACGTGGTCTTAAAATGTGTTTCTTGCAGCATCAGGACACTCACCTTTTGTTTAGGCATAAGCTGAATTATCTGACTGCTTTTGGCAGGTGAGTTTAACCCTCTGACATTGAAGGAACATATCTTTATGGTAGCCATTTCATCTCTTCTTGTGGGTCTAGTGAACGGCTATTGCGGCCTAGGAGGGAAGAATGTCAAAACGTCTGCTGCAGGGAATAGAATGGGATGGGGAGGGGGGGAGTTGGAAAATGCAATCCAAAAAAACAAAGAAAATAACATTAGTAAGTAAATCCAATGACATCTCTAGACATGTAACACATATGATTGGTAATAGTAAGTTAACCATAATGAAAACAAAGACTCCTCGTAAAAGGAGGTATTCTGGGGGAGAGAATTGGTCAGAGAACGCGGCTAATCCACGCACACGATCAGGTAGGGCTTCCTAATGTCACAAAAAGAGAAGGCAAATTAGACACTGGCAAATAGGCCTACATACGGTAGGCATGTCTAGCATGCCCGACGTATCTAGAGAGGAACCTGAGCTTAATAACTCATTAAAGAGGATCATCAAGTATAAGTAACAGTTTTTTTGTTTTGTTTTTTTAGGTAGTTCTTGATCTACAAAGCTATCTAGACTGTCATATATCTCAATAAAATGGAGGAACGGGGGAGGGGGGGTTGAAGGATAATGGGAAAGGATAGGAAAGAGAGGGAGGGGGGTATGAGGAAGAAAAATGGGAGGGTGTGGAGGGAGGTGGGGGGGGAAGGGGGGAAGAAGGGGAGAGGTATAGGATTCTTATGATCCCTACGTTTTAGTGAGACATCTAGAAAAACATCTTTAGCGTTACCTAGCCTAGAGAACAGATGCACTAACATATAGACAACATCATAACTTTTTTTCCTATCTAAGCTCAAAATCTGCTTAAAACTCCTCGGCGCCCCTTTGCATAGATGGTGAACGCAATATCAGAAATAAACATAAAATCTCAATCTGGGTGCAATGATAACCTCTTTGGTGTCATCCTAGGTAAAATCCTCTTGTGGCGTTGAGGTCTGGAGGACGAGGCAGGGGTCCAAGCAGCCAGCGCTGGAACAGCAGGAAGATCTGTAAGATTCCTTACGGTTGTCCAGTCCTGGATATCTAGTGGCTCTATTTCCAGGGTGTTGTAGACCTGGATAAGGTCTGCAGGAGATCTGATCACCACTTTTCATCCTGGGGCATTCACTAGCAGCCCGAATGGATGGAGCCATCGGTAAGTAATGTTCCTACTTTGTAGGATTTCCAGGAGAGGTTTCAAAGCTCTACGCTTTTGCAATGTCATAGGTGACAAATCTTGAAATAGGGTGATTGTGGAACCAAAACAGGCTACTGGGTGTTTGTCCCTTGCCGCTTTGAGCAGCTTTTCCTTAGTACTAAAGCTGGTAAGTCGACATATTATGTCCCTCGTGCTTCTTGAGGCTTCGGAGGAGGACGTAGGGCTCTGTGGGCCCTGTCCATTGTAAAATCATCTGTGGCGTCCGGGCCTAATATTTTGTGGAACAATTCCACCATTGAGGCCATGATGGCGTCTGAAGGCAGAGTCTACCGTACACCTTTAATGCGCAAGTTGTTTCTGCGCCCACGATTATCTTGATCTTCTATAAGATTGTACAGCTGATTAATATGGGCTTGAGTATGGTCAAAGCTGTTGGTAACCGCTGAGTTAAATGCTATAGTCCCTTCCCAGCCAGCTTAAAGGGATTCAACCCTGTCTCCAACCTGCTTCAGGTCGGATTTAATATCCTGCAGGTCTTGTCTCAACGGAGCTAGCGCAGCCCCTAAGGCTTATGTAATAAAGTCCCTGGATACTGGGAGGTTGTCTCTGGGACGTCTGGCACAGGTTTCACTGTCCCTACCTCCATCAGAGTCGACCGAGGCGTCCGTGTGCTCTCCTTGTTCAGAGGCATCTCTTTCCGGCGCCATCTTGGATTCAGCTCTATTCGGCCCGACTCCTCTCCTCAGGAATTTCTCCATTTCTCCGTGGGTAGAGTGGGTCCCACGCATGCCTGTAGTGTCTTTAGCTTTGTCTCTGCCGATTTTCCCCATCTCTGGGCTCCAGTTGTGGCTTAAAAAGCTTGTGTGCACGTAGCCAGAAGCAGAGCTCACACAGACATGTGCGTCTCGCTCTGCAGCCAAGCTCCGCCCCCAATTCACAAATATTTAGAATATCGCAAAATATTTTCATAATCGTGAATATTCAGTTTTTTTTTAAAATACCAGTTTATGCGAATTTTTATGCGAATTTTCACAATCAAGAAAATAATGCCTGGAGATCACGAATTCTCAAATATATGGCGAATATTCGCCCAAATATTCGTGAAATATCGCAAATTCGAATATTGCCCCTTCCTCTCATCACTATTCTTAGATAACACCCCGCTTCTATATGTTGTGTTGGGGGCCACTGGTCTTTCACACCAGTTATAAAAATGTTTTCCTTTAAATTCCATCATTGTGTGTAGCAGAGGTAACACAGTGAAAGCGGAAAAATTTCGGCAGCACCCAAAACCACTATTTGAATAGTGTATTCTTAAATAATACCCCGATTCTATATGTTGTTTTGGGGCCCACTGGTCTTTCACACCACTTTATGTTTTCCTTTTAATTTTCTCACTGTGTGTAGCAGAGGTAAAGCAGTGAAAGCGGATACATTTCTGCAGCAAACAAATACACTATTTGAGTAGTATATTCTTAGATAACACCCCACTTCTAAATGTTGTGTTGGGGGCCACTGGTCTTTCACACCAGTTATAAAAATGTTTTACTTTAAATTCTATCACTGTGTGTAGCAGAGGTAATGCTGTGAAAGCGGAAAAATTTCGGCAGCAGCCAAATACACTATTTGAGTAGTATATTCTTAGATAACACCCCACTTCAATATGTTGTTTTGGGGGCCACTGGTCTATCACACCAGTTATAATACTTTTTTCTAATTGCGTTTGTCACTCTTTGTAGTTGTAGTATCGCTGCAGAACCGATCACCAGTCACAATGCTGCACTATACAAATCCACTATAAAATGCTTTCTATATTGGAAAGTATATTATAAGTGTATTGCACCCCTCTGTACTGCACACAAATCAATAGCACACCTTTACCAGTCCTTAAAAGGACTTTTGTGGACTTATTAGCTAGCGATTTGTGTCACTAATAACACTCTAACCTCCTGTCCCTGCTCCACACAGCCAGGGCCGGCCTTAGGTGTTCAGGCGCCCTGTGCGAGCTAATCTCGTGGCGCCCCCGTTCACCTAAACATACACAAAGAGGAAAACAATCTTTGTAACAAACTGTTTTCTTTAATTACAGATAATTTAAGTGCAAGTGCAAACAAGTACAATCATACCCAGTGTCACCCATAGCCAGTCTCCTGCCCCCCTTAATCATACCCTGTCACCTTTGCCCAGTCCCCTGCCCCCCTTAATCATACACAGTGTCACCCAGAGCCAGTCCCCTGCCCCCCTTAATCATACCCTGTCACCTTCACCCAGTCCCCTGCCCTTCTTAATCATACCCAGTGTCACCCTTACCCAGTCCCCTGCCCCCTTAATTAGACCCTGCCCCCCTTAAATTAATGGTGACAGACACTGGGTATGATTAAGGGGGAAGGGCACTGGATAAGGGTGACACTGGGTATGACAAAGGGGCAGGGGACTGCCTTTAGTTGACACTGGGTATGATTAAGGGGGGCAGGGGACTGGGTAAAGGTGAAAGGGTATGATTAAGGAGGGCAGGGGACTGGCTATGGGTGACACTGGGTATGATTAAGGGGGGCAGGGTCTAATTGAGAGGGCAGGAGACTGGGCAAAGGTGACACTGGGTGTGATTAAGAAGGGCAGGGGACTGTGTAAAGGTGACAGGGTATGATTAAGGGGGGCAGGGGACTGGGTAAGGGTGACAGGGTATGATTAAGGGGGGCAGGGGACTGGGTAAAGGTGACAGGGTATGATTAAGGGGGGCAGGGGACTGGGTAAGGGTGACAGGGTATGATTAAGGGGGGCAGGGGACTGGGTAAGGGTGACAGGGTATGATTAAGGGGGGCAGTGGACTGGCTCTGGGTGACACTGGGTATGATTAAGGGCCTTAATCATACCCAGTGTCACCCATAGCCAGTCCCCTGCCCCCTTAATCATACCCTGTCACCTTTACCCAGTCCCCTGCCCTTCTTAATCATACCCAGTGTCACCCTTACCCAGTCCACTGCCCCCCTTAATCATACCCAGTGACTGTCATGGTGTCACCCACCTTATCCAGTCCTCTGCCCCCTTAATCATACCCAGTGTCTGTCACCCTTATCCTTATCCAGTCCCCTGCCCCCAGGCCCCATTTAAAGAAAGATATTTGGTAAAAAAAAAAAAAAAGGAGTACCGCACCATACCTGTTACATCCAGTGACATCTCCTGTGATGTACACTTTCCTCAGCATCTTCATTCGGAGATAGGACCGTCATGATAACTACTTTCAGCCGCGTCTCATCTCTGTAGAGTTTCACAGAAAATTTTGGGGATTTCTCACTTTACTATCATCCTCAGATAACAGACCTCCCCTCCCCCGTAGTGCCCATAACTATAATGCCCTCTGTATAATTATAATTTATACTGGCCCCTCTATATTATTATTATTATTATTATTATTATTATTATTATTTCCTCCTCTGTATTATTATTAATATTATAATGGCCCCCTCTGTAGTATTATAGTAATAATTATGCCCCCCCCCTCAGCCCCTCCAGCATACAGTCCCATGTAAGATACAACCTTCCCCCTGCCTTCAGCCCCTCTAGCATACAGTCCCATGTAAGACACATTACTTCCCTGCCTTCAGCTCCTCCAGCATACAGTCCCATGTAAGGTAGGTCACTCTCCTGCCTTTAGCCCCTTCAGCATACAGTCCCAAGTAAGGTACATCACTCTCCTGCCTTCAGCCCCTCCAGCATACAGTCTCATGTAAAATACATCACTCCCCGCCTTCAGCCCCTCCAACATACAGTCCTATGTAAATAATATCACACTCCCTCTCTTTGCCGCCTGCCTTCAGCCCCTCCAGCATACAGTCCCATGTAAGATACATCACACCCCTGCCTTCCAGTCCTTCTTGCACAGTCCCATGTAAAATGCATCACTCATCCTGCCTTCAGCCCCTCCAGCATACAGTCCTATGTAAAATACATCACTCCCCCTGCCTTCAGTCCCTCCAGCATACAGTCCAATGTAAAATATATCACTCCCCCTGCCTTCAGCTACTCCAGCATACAGTCCCATGTAAGATACAATGCCCCTCCAGCATACAGTCCCATGTAAGACACATCACTTCCCTGCCTTAGCCCCTCCAGCATACAGCCCTATGTAAAATAATGTCACCCCCTTGCCTTCAGCCTCTCCAGCATACAGTCCCATGTAAATAATATCACCCCAACTACCCTCTCTTCAGACCCCTCTAACATACAGTCTCCAGTACAAAGATGATTCCTTCTCCCTTCAGCCCCTGCAAAAAGCCCCCCAAGTAAAAATAACAGTCACTATTCTCCTCCTGCAATTTTGCGCCCAATCTCGGCTCAGGTCGGGCCGGCCGGCTGCTGTAGCCTGTAGAGACCGACTGCGAGCTGTGTCGGCCGCCGGGCGCCCCTGTTGCCATGGCGCCCTGTGCGGCCGCACAGCTCACACACCCCAAAGGTGTTGGTCTACAGTACCCAAATATCTCGTTGCCTCGTGAGGGGATAAGTAAGATAAGGGCAGTATACCCTCAGGATCAGCTATTGCAGAGCAGAAATTAGCATTCTTAGTTAACGTTCATAAAATGAAAAAGCAACTAAGCAACAAAAAACATAACATGTATAGAGTTGAACGGAGTTGTTCGGTTCGAAGGGTTCGGCTGAACTTCACAAAAAAGTCGAGTTCGGGACCCGAACTTGACCCTGAACCCAAACCCTATTGAAGTCAATGGGGACCCGAACTTTGGAGCACTAAAATGTCTCTAAAAAAGTAATGGAAAGGGCTAGAGGGCTGCAAATGACATTAAAATGTGGTTAAGAACATGGCAAGTGCTCTGCAAACAAATGTGGATAGGGAAATGATTTAAAATAACATAAAATACATAAAAATAAAAACGAGGTCTATATGGAATAGGAGGTTGAGGAGGCGGTGGATGTGGAAGTGTAGGTGGAAGCGGCGGTGGAGGAGGAGGAGGTAGCCAACACATTTTGTTTAAAAAAAAAAATTAATATTTTTTTTGTTTAAATTAGGGTACACCCCAAAACATTCCAAAACATTGGGAAATATAACCTGTGATAACCCCATCCAGCCGTGCTAAACAAACGTTCAGACAATACACTGGCTGCATGGCTGGCCAGCACCTCCAAGGCGTAAAGGGCAAGCTCAGGCCATGTGCTCAATTTGGAGACCAATAAGACAGTACATGTAGGCGTGTGCGCACATACTGCTCCACCATGTCGCACGTGACCGTGATGTTCACGATCCAATTGGATATCTGCTCTATCAACTTTCAATGTTCTTTTCTGCGCCTACCAAGTTGATCATGGTTAACGGCGAATCAGGGTTCCACGCTGGAGAGGGATCGTGAGAAAGGGAGACCACATCCAAGAGAGGTCAATGTATGAAATTAAATCTGATTGAGCGGAAATGTGGGACAAATTATTGACGACGAAGCTTCCAAGTAAAGGAGGGAGCGAGCGGCAATTATCCACTCACAACTCGGGGAGGTAGTGGCGATAAATAACAATACAGGACTCTTAAGATGCCCTGTTATTGGAATGATTAATAAAAATTTATAGGGAATGTCACTGGGGTATTTTGGATTTGGAAACGTTAGGCAGGAGAGGCCCTGCTGCCGCTTTGTTGACTCTAGATAACTTCTGCCTGATCGCACGTCCCCGTGACGCCCACGATCCATTTGGATATCTTCTCTATCAACTTTCGATGTTCTTTTCTACCATGGTGATCACGGTTAACGGCGAATCAGGGTTACACGCCAGAGAGGGAGCATGAGAAATAGATACCACATCCAAGGGAGGTCAATGGCTCCAATGTGATCGAGCGGAAATGTGGGACAAGTTGTTAAAGTAGAAGCATTGAATGAAAGGAGGGGGCGCGCGTCAATTAAAGGCAAATTTTTTACATTTAATTCCCTGTCACCTATGCAGAGCAGGGGTTTTTCATTGCCAAAAATGGGTTAATGTCACCCACCAATGGAACAGACTATTTAAAAAAAATTCGGTCCCTGTCACCTATGCAGAGCAGGGGTTTATTCAACAGACAAATTAGTGAAATGTATTTCCTTGTCCACTAAGTAGAGCAGGGGTATATCACAGCCAAAAATTGGTGAATTTCACCCGACAATGTAACAGACAAATTAGTGAAATTTATTAACCTGTCTACTAGGTAGAGCAGGGGTATATCACAGCCAAAAATTGGTGAATGTCACCCGACAATGTAACAGAAAAAACTGTGAAATTTATTAACCTGTCCCTAGGTAGAACAGGGGTATATTACAGCCAAAAATTGGTGAATTTCACCAGTAAATGTAACAGATAAATTAGTGAAATTTGTTTACCTGTCTACTAGGTAGAGCAGGGGTATATCACAGCCAAAAAATTGTGAATTTCACCGAAAATGTAACAGACAAATTAGTGAAATGACATAAAATAAAATACGTACAAATAAAAAAATAATTATCTTGATGTATGAGGTGGAGGTCCATATGGAGTAGGAGGTTGAGGAGGCGGTGGACGTAGCGGTGTAGGTGGAAGCAGTGGTGGAGGAGGGTAGCCAACACTGTTTTTTTGTTTTAATTTAGTTTTTTAGTTTTTTTTTTAAATTAGGGTACACCCCAAAAGAGTGAGAAATATCAAAAATACAACAATGAGCAATTACGCTGTAGTATAACAATGGCTGGGTAAGGCCAGTATACATTTCTATTCTGCACAAGGTACGGACAAGTCCTGTGGGATCCATGCCTGGTTCTTTTAAATGAACGTGAGCTTGTCCACATTGGCTGTGGACAGGCGGCTGCGCTTGTCTTTGATAACGCCCCCTGCCATGCTAACCACACATTCAGACAATTCACTGGCTGCAGGGCAGGCCAGCACCTCCAAGGCGTAAAGGGCAAGCTCAGGCCATGTGCCCAATTTCAAGACCCAGAAGTTGAAGGGGGCAGACCCATCATTCAGTACGTGTAGGCGTGTGCACACATACTGCTCCACCATGTTGCTTAAATGCTCCCTCCTGCTAAGACGTTCCATATCAGCTGGTGGTGCTGGTTGTTGTGGCATGCTGACAAAGCTTTTCCACATTTCGGCCATGCTAACCCTGCCTTCTGAGGTGCTTGGTGGCCTCTTCCTCTGCCTTCGCCTTGTGCTTCCACTGTGCCCCTGCTGTCAGATGGGAATGCCACCAGCAGCACGTCTACCAGTGTGTCTTACGATCACGCTTCTATGACGGAATTAAGGACAGTACGTTGTCCTTGTAACGGGAATCCAGCAGCGTGGCCACCCAGTAATCAGCACTTGTTAGAATGTGGGCAACTCGGCCGTGGTTGCGGAGACACTGCAGCATTTAATCGGTCATGTGTACCAGGCTGCCCAGAAGCAACAACAAGCTGTCCTCTCTGGGAGGTGTATCGTCTGTGTCCTCTGTATCCCCCCATCATGCACCAGTAATGGCCATGAGCTGGTCTGGGTGCCTCCATCTCCTCATCTTCATCCTCCACCTCGTCATCCTCCAGAACTGTGCCCTGGCTGGACAATTGTGTACCTGGCGTTTGTGGGTGCAGGAAACCACCCTCGGAGCCACTTGTGATTGACTGGCCTGAAACCCTATGAAATTATTCCTCTTTGTTCTGCTCCTCCTGTGCCACATCCTCTTTCATCATCGCCCAAAGCATTTTTTCAAGGAGGCATAGAAGTGGGATAGTAATGCTAAGAATGGCATCATCGGCACTGGCCATGTTGATGGAGTACTCGAAACAGCGCAACATGGCACACAGGTCTCGCATGGAGGCCCACTCATTGGTGGTGAAGTGGTGCTGTTCTGCTGAGCGACTCACCTGTGCGTGCTGCAGCTAAAACTCCACTATCGCCTGCTGCTGCTCGCACAGTCTGGCCAGCATGTGCAAGGTGGAGTTCCACCTTGTGGGCACGTCGCAAATGAGGCGGTGAGCGGGAAGGCCGAAGTTACGCAGCAGCGCTGACAGGCGAGCAGCAGGGTGAGAACACCGAAAGCATGCACAGACGTCCCGCACTTTCTGCAGCAGATCTGACATATCGGGGTAATTTTTAAAGAAACTCCGCACCACCAAATTCAAGGCAAGGGTTGTGCATCAAACCAACTAGTCCCAGAGTGCTACGAGATTTCACCCATTATCACACACCACCAGACCGGGCTTGAGGATCACTGGCACCAGCCACTCATCAGTCTGTTGTTCAATGCCCGTCCACAGCTCCTGCGCGGTGTGGGGTTTGTCCCCTAAACAGATACGTTTTAAAACTGCCTGCTGTCGTTTACCCCTGGCTGTGCAGATCTTGGTGGTGAAAGTGTTACGCTGACCGGATGAGGTGTCGGTAGAGGATAAGGAAGCGGAGTAGGAGGAGGAAGCAACAGGAGGCAAACTGAAGCGCCCTGCAATCCTCGGTGGTGGAAGGACATGCGCCAAACTACTATCCGCCTCAGGCCCAGGCGCCACTGCATTTACCCAGTGTGCTGTTAGAGAGATATAACGTCCCTGACCGTGCTTACTGGTCAATGCATCCGTATTTAGGTGGACCTTGCCACAGATGGCATTGCACAGTGCACACCTGATTTTATCCCCCACTTGGTTGTGCATGGAAGGGATGGCTCGCCTGGAAAAGTAGTGGCGGCTGGGCACGACGTACTGTGGGACAGCCACCGCCATAAGACTTTTCAAACTTTCCGTCTCTACCAGACGGAATGACAGCATTTCAAAGGCCAGTAATCTTGAAATGCTGGCATTCAGGGTCATGGATCGTGGGTGGGTAGGGGGGGACTTCCTCTTTCGCTCCAGTGTTTGACAAATAGACAGCTGAACGCCTCCATGGGACATTGTGGAGATGCTTGGTGACCCAGGTGGTGGTGTTGCTGGCAGATCCTCTGTTTGCGGGGTGGCAGGTGCCACTGTCACTCCAGAGGTGGATGAAGAGGTCAAGACTGCAGCAGAAGAGGAAGCCGGAGGAGCCAGAGACCTTTCTTGGTTTTTGAGGTGTCTACTCCACTGCAGCTCGTGTTTTGCACTTAGATGCATGGTCATGCAGGTTGTGCTCAGGGTGAGAACGTTTATGCCTCGCTTCAGGCTCTGATTGCACAGCGTGCAAACCACTCGTGTCTTGTCATCAGCACATTGTTTGAAGAACTGCCACGCCAGGGAACTCCTTGGAGCTGGCTTTGATGTGCTCGGTCCCTTGGGCAGTAGCAGCCGTACTGTCTAGGGGACGGCCGCTGCGCTTTTGCACCCTGCTCCCTCTTCTGCTGTGCTGGTGGCTCTGTGCTACCACCGCCTCTTCTTCTACACAGTTCCCTCGCATGACCTTGATACCATGTGGGGTCGAGGACCTCATCGTCCTCCACATCATCTTCCACCCAATCTTCACCCCTGCCCTCCTTGTCGGTCTGCACACTGCAGAAAGCCCCAGCAGTTGGCACCTGTGTTTCCTCATCATCCAAGACGTGCTGCTGTGGTCCTCCCATGTACTCATCCTGATGCACTTAATCTCTTCCACTTCTGTGCAGGGCTATGTGGATGGCCCTGGAAAACCCTGCTAGCAGAGTCATCAAAAATCAGAAGAGACTGCTGCATGACTTGGGGCTCAGACTGCTTGGCTGATTTGCAAGGGGGTGAGGTGAAGGACTGATTGACATGGGCTGCAGGTGCCAACTCTGATCTTTCAGCAGGAGACTGGGTGGGAGACAATGTGCAGGAACAGGAGGCACTGTCAGCCACCCAATCTACTATCGCCTGTACTTAAATAACGCTGAAGGTTCTGTCGCTTACTCGCACTTGAGGAAGGTGTTTCACTTATGCGTGTAGCTGGCACAGATCGACCACGTCCTCTCCCTGCAACAGGAGCTGCACCAGCAGCACCACGACCGGGGCCATGTCCCTTTTTTGACGCTCTCCTCATTCTCTGTAAATTTAGTTTATAACAGAATATAACAGCAGTATCTAACGCGTGTATTTCACACTGACAGATTCAGCAAAGGCCGGAAATTTAGCATTTTGCCCAAAATTAGTGTTTTTTTAAACCAAGAATATTATCGCAGTATTTCAAGCTTGTATTTCACACTAATAAATGCTGCAAAGGCCCCAGATGTTGGGTATTGGCAAAAATTGGTGTTTTTTTAAACCAAGAATATTATCGCAGTATTTCAAGCTTGTATTTCACACTAATAAATGCTGCAAAGGCCCCAGATGTTGGGTATTGGCAAAAATGGGTGTTTTTTTAAACCCAGAATATTATTGCAGTATTTCAAGCTTGTATTTCACACTGACAGATGCAGTAAACGCCGCAAATTTAGTATTTTGCCCAAAATGGGTGCTTTTTTAAACTAAGAATATTGCTGAACTTGCATAAAATGGCCGCCAACGCCCACCTAACTAACAGACGGATAAAAGTTATTTTTCTCTGTCACTGGGCTCAGGGCAGGATAAAAAGATTGTGCACTGCACCCACAAAACAAAATCTATGTAGATCGCTGAGTTAACAAGCACTTCTGATTAAAGATTCTTTCCTATTCTCTCCCTCACAGCAGCAGCATCCTATAAATTATCGCTTCTGGGCAGCAGATGGTACTGTCTAAACAGCAATCTGCTGCCAAGAAACTATGCAGCTATATGAGGATGAGCAATCGCAATAGTAATCTCTCGTTCTCATACTGTGGAGGTGATTGCTACGTGTAAGTGCAGCTCTTCACCTCCACTTAACAAGCAGATGACTTTTGGGAAGGAACAATTCCTTCCCGGTAATCTGCTCCTTATCGGCCCGTCTATATCTACCTTATGACACTTGGACCAATTTCCTATCCCATTGCTTGCTTACAATGCAAATCCTATGAAAAAGGCCTCATGCACACAGATGTTTTTTTTTGCGGTCCGCAAAAACGGTTTCCGTTTTTCCGTGATCCGTGTCCGTTTTTTCTTCCGTGGGTCTTCCTTGATTTTTGGAGGATCCACAGACATGAAAAATGAAAAAAAAAATCTAAGTCAAGTTTGCCTTTGAAATGATAGGAAAAAACAGACACGGATCACGGACGCGGATGACAATCTTGTGTGCATCCGTGATTTTTCACGGACCCATTGACTTGAATGGGTCCGTGAACCGTTGTCCGTGAAAAAAATAGGACAGGTCCTATTTTTTTCACAGACTGGAAACACGGATCACGGATGCAGATGACAAACATTTTCCGATTTTTCCACGGACCCATTTAAAGTCAAAGTCAAAGAAAACGGAACAACGGCCGCGGATGCACACAACGGTCGTGTGCATGAGGCCTTAGAGAAACAAATGTTTGTATCCAGTAGCAAAGAGGATAGGATCAACTAGCGCAGGGCACCACAGGATCCACTTGGTCTGTCTCTATGATACACATGCCCTTGGCTCTCTTCCTACTCGTGTCATGACTTCGATTTTTACAGGGCTGCACGGGTACCTTGTGCCCATTTTGATCTCTCATGATACATTCTAATCTGTAAAGATTTTTCTTTTAAAGTGGTTAATGTTTCTTTTGGGTATTACTTTCTTCCTTTTTTTATTGGATAGAATATAGCAGCACACGATGCTATTATGACTATTTGTTCATGCCCCGCTTAAATTGCTGCCCCCTTAGAGGCAAGTCAGCTGATGCCTGAGGATCATTTTTCCTTATGACAGATACAACCCTGGTAACATGCTTGAGAAGGGTAAATACACTCCACCATTACCTATTAAATGGAAAAAAAAACTTGGTAAGACTGATATAAAAAAGCAATATAGAAATTAGTCAACAAAAAGCTTAAAGGGGATATCTGGTCCCATAATTATTTTGATACCTCTCACAGTACCCAAAACACTGCATATATCTGTTTTTCACATCACCATTTTTTCCCCTTGTCTCAGCATCAATGCATCCTGGCAGGATGTTTACATGCAGAACATTTGCAGGATGTTTACATGCAGCTGTTTTTACAAGCTTCCTGCTGCATTTGTTAACCAAACCCAGCCTGCTTTGCTCTGCAATGTTTCACCGGGCTTGCTCTTATTCTTTTAAATATTTTTATCACAGTATTTGGATAGAAATATTTTATTTTCGTCCAAATACAGCATAGTTGTATCTTATGGCCCAGTGCATCTTATTGTTCAGAAAATACAGTACCGTATATACAGTTTATATACCCTGTAATAATATCACCGGTTATATACCCTGGATTTCTGTTTTTCACCAAGCTCTCTCTATTACTGACATCAGTATTTCAGCCACTTCAATCTATTGCATAAAATCTTTGTCCAACCCTTGAAAATAAAGTATTTTTTTTCCCGTTGTATCGTAAACTGTACCATACATGGAAGGTGTGCATTACAACAGAACAGAATACCCTAAAGCCAATGCACTCACCCTTACCCTGTCAAAAATATGGAATGTGTCGAGAGCACTAACTGAGTCTGGTACTCTCAGACAAAAAATATTAATAAATAAATTATTGAATAAAAGTAGGTTCTTAAAACATATTCTAGAACAGACAATATAATAGAGATAAAATACATAATTAAAATATAAAACACAGAAGACAAAAAATTGTGCAAACTGTGTCACAATATACTCATTGTCCATGCCCCCTTCTCAACTGTATCTGCAAGCAGGACGCAGGTATAGATGACCACAATGGTGAACCAGGGAGGTATCAGCTCCCTACTTCCCTGTTCCTCTGTTATTGACCGTTCAGTGATGTAATTGCACCTGCTGAGTTGAGCCACAGATAGCAGAGCATAGAGTGGAGCAAACTGCTCTGTTCTGTGCTGTGCTGTCTGTGGTTCAGCTTAGTAGGCATAACAACCTCACTGCATTGCACCAGCCAACACTGAACTACCGACAGAGAAGTGAGGAGCTGATAGCAAGCAAACATGGGGTAGGTGAATATTTTGGCAGCAATGTGGGGCATCCCTGCACTAATTGTGATGGGGTTTTTAAAGGAGCTTCACTGTACTCATTGTTATGGGGCCTTCAGTCACTTCCTCATTGCCCTCTTAGTGAGGGGACACTTAAGAAGGCATCAGTTTGAGGGGGCATTTAAGAAGGCATCACTGTTAAGGGGCACTTAGGAGGGCATCACTGTAAGGATTGCATTGGGGTACAACGGAAACATCATACTGTGTCGTGAGGCACTAAGGGGGCATCATACTGCTTGAGGAGCACTAAGGGGCACCATTACTGTCTAGAGGGGGCACTAAGAACCATCAATATTGTGATGTGGCACTCAGGGGACATTCTTATTGTGCAGGGGTACTGAAGGGATTTGGTGGAATTAGAGGCATTGATTATTATTTGTAAAAGAATAGTTGCCACAGAGTGCTAACCCCAAGTGGTTGCAGCTTGGACCTTCATCTGACGGTAGATCCAGGTATGTGGACCTTTACAAAAGGAGTACCCCTGCTCTGGAAGACAACAGAAAAATGTAGTTGAAGTTACACTAAAGGTGTGTTTACATGCAACATATGTATTGCAGTTTTAGAAGCTGGTCTTAATAAGCCACTGTGCTAGCGGTGGAGCTGCCGAAGCTTCCTTGCTGTCTTACATTTAGAACATTTTGTATGCCTAAACCAGGCATAGAAAATGACGAATGAGACGGGCCTGCCAGCCTGTCCCCTTCCCTGACCGCACCACTCCCCCTTTTTTCAACCTGGCGTGAGTGGAGAAGAAGTCACAGATTCTGCCACATAATGGCGTGCAACAGAATCTGTGCCAGATATACGCCACTTTTGTAAATTACCCCCTGTATCTCTATGCACCAGAGTGTCTGATGTGCTCCAGCCTGGAATACATCAAGACTAGAGAGGGCCGTATTTCCAATAAGGCACCGACAGCATGTGAGTAGAGCACCAGAAACTTGGAGGGTGGCATTCTACTAACTATAGCCGCCATGTGTATACAACAATCTGGCTATACCAGCATTAATTAGTCCGCCGACTGGACTCAACTCTATCGCTGACCTCAGGATAGCAATGCACAGGAGCTGATAGTTCCTGCCTCATTTTTCACCCTTATAGGCCTCAAGCCTAGTTGACTTGAGGTCTATGAGGCAGTAAATCCAGGAGCAGGGGGGCACAATGGCACCATTGTGCCTGCCTGTGCCAGGAGACAGCATAGTGGCATTAATATGACTGGTTGCCTCCGTTCCAGCATCCCAGGCCATAACAAGAAAAGGCTGTTGCCTAGATCTTGGTCGGCGGGGAACAGGACTTGGTGAGCATTAGGTTATTTTTTCCTATCTTCGCCATTTGGAGACATTTTTGGGGGGCACTTTTTGTGGGAAATTACTACTGAGGGACCCTGTGGGGGACATTACTACTAGGGGGCACTCTGGGAGATATCACCAGCAAATTCCTTACTACACACCTAGGATGGGAGTTAGTGGCATGCAGCAAGGAATTGCCAGTGACGGATTTCCTATATAGGGAACATAATATCTGGCCCAAAACATTATCATCCATTAGGCGCACATTCAAGAGAGGAATCGCCGTGTCGGAACAAGAAAATTACTTTAAATTACAAATATATTGATTATTCTTTATGTATGTGAAAAAAGAGTGGACTATATGAAGAATGTGTAACAGTTGTCCAGTAAGTGGTACGTGGTAAGACAACGCGGGAAAATATTCAAGAGTTACCTGGAAATTGCTAGAAAACCATAAGGAACAACCAATCAGATGTGTCCAAGCCATATTCTAGAAGGTGCTAGAACTGGCTGTTAAGCATATAAAAGGCAAGGCTTTGAGACCCAAAAGGAGGGAGGATGAAGAAAGGAAGAAAGAGGAAGAAAGGAGGAAGAGCGACAAGAGGAAGAAGAGAGAAGATAGAGAAGAACAGACACAGAAGAAGTGACATAGAAGCTGGAAACTGGAAGGGCCAGATGAAGGACGGCTTGAGAGACCTAACCAGACCTATGTATAGTAACTACTATATACTGTAGAGTGAGAGTAATTTGTTTAGTTACCAAATGGTCTTGGGAGTAACTTTATACTGTACTTTATAGTGGAAGTAATTGTGACTATTCTTGTGTACAAGTCTCTCCACACTGTACATACAATATACCTACCATATTTTTTTTTATAATCTCACTCTTGTGTCTCATTTATTACACCCAACTTAAAGAATCAGACCCAGTAACAGGGTATATTATATATAATGTATATTTATATATAATAATTTCTTACAAATGTGTTAGCTAGCATTCTGTAAATTAGTAATACAGTACAATAAAGTAATTGAATATTACAAGTATGTTAGCTTACATTTGGAAAAGATTCTATATTTGTAGGGTTAAAACGAAAACACGTTAATTGAGCAAATATCATTTATGTCATTCAGAAAAAAAGTATCCTTTCCAGTTCTAACTAATGCAATTAAGTTGTCACTATACAGAGATTCCACTATTCACATTTAATCCACCTTCATAAAATCTTATATAATGTGTCAGCATTTTTCTAAGAAAAAAAACTGTAAAACAATAATTACAGAGGTATGTCCAATAGAAACGACCATGGAGCTGATTAACCCCTCTAATATTAATCACAAAGAAGTTACCTGACAAGAAAACTGACAAATTATACTCCATGTGAGTGTCTTTTATAATTGCTCTTTTTCTGTCTACAGAATCATTGCTGCCCTTTGTTATACAAGGACTTGTTCACTAAAAGTAAGAGAGCAAGCTTGACAGTTTCTTTGCTTATTCCCCCGAGTTCTACTCTAAAGCTTGCAGAAGAACACTTTTCCATTATATAAAAGATTAATATGGCTGGTTATATATATATGGGAACTAGCTGACTATACTTCCTAATGTAAAGCAAGTGCTTAGTTACAAAACCACGGCAGTAAATAATTAAATGCTAATATAATTAACATAACCAAAAATCATATAATATTTATATAATCACTTGCTTTTTCCATGATCTATATTCTAATCATCCAGATCAGGTACAGATAAAGCTTTTGTAAATAAAGATGCAAAATTTATGGATGTTACAAGCAATGGGGGCTCTCTGTTTCTTCATGTTCACATAGTTACTAAAGTTGTTTGGGCAGTTGTCATGCATCTGAAACTGGGTTGGGTTTGTTTTGCCTGGTTGATTAGGGTGGAGTTGCTGATTGTCTAGCCTTAATATTTTGGTTTTACTCCATTCTGTTTGCTGGTAATTGCATTTACTAGGGGGATTCCCTTACAGATCTTTTGTACATGTTCTGTATTCTGGGATCTCTAGCTCTACAATTGTATCTTGCTTTAGTCCAACATGCTTTTTTTTGTGTATTATGAGATCTGCAGTTCAATAGTGATAAGGGGCATAAGCAATATTAGTTTTTCCGATATTTCATGAATTTTGTCGCATAATATTTGCAATAAATTCGCGAATTCTAGAATTTGTGATCTTCAGTCATTATTTTTGCGATTGCACAAATCAGCACTAATGATGCGCATATTTTTTGCGCAATACATGCATCTTCACATTTTATCAGGTCTGAGTAGATATAACTGATTGGTGCACTAAGTATTGTTGTGACATGACAGCATTATGTCTGTAGCATGTACTGTATGTATTGACAGCAGAGAAACAGTACTTCCTATCACACTAGCTAATACCCTGCACTATAAGCTATCAGCTACACTATATCCCTATCTAACCTACACTGACTATCTCCCACTAGCTATCTGTATTATATATATGATCTAACTAAGTATCTAATGTAATTGGATAAGGAATAGGATCCAGATGAAAGCACAGAGCACAGCAATGTCACTGCTCTCTCTCTCTCTCAGAACTGCAAAAAAAATTGCAGAAAATGGCTGCTGGAGAGTTTATTATATAGTAGGGAACTTTCCTGTTGGTTGCTAGGGATGTTGCTAAGCTCAGACAAAGACATTGCAGCTTTCTCATTGGCCCAAAAGCAAGGGAGGTTAGTGATGAAAAAAAAATCTACAATGTCCGCGATTACGAATATATAGCACTATATTCTACATCTTCGCAAATTTTCGAAGTGACGATATTCACGATAAAAATGTGCAATTAGACTATTCACAATCAACGCTACAGTTCAACAGTTTTTATTGCTGTGTTTGGGATTAGTCTGTTGCTATGCTGTGTTGTCCTGGCTGATTTTCTGAATTTAGATAGTGTCAGTTAAAGGGAACCTGTCATGTGGATATTTGATTATAATCTAACTAATTATATACATTCATTAACTACTAAAAAGTACCTTAGATGTATTCACTTACTGGTGTGACAGATGGTTACCTCATAATATACACACAAAGATGCCACATGCCGCATGCTAATGAGCTGATTTGAGTCCAGCGTGATGTCAGTGAGTCCAGAGTTATTTTAATTCAGAGCTATAGCCACTCCCCTGCCCACCTGCTGCTGATTCATATGGAAAATAACTGTCAATTAGCAGCAGGTAGGCGGGGAGAGGCAGGAGATCATGAATATTCAGGACTCATCATTATGAGCTGGAGCTTTTCAATGCAAGATGTTGGCAGATTGACTGCTTTTATTTGTGTATTATGAGATCTGCAGTTCAATAGTGATAAGGGGCATAAGCAATATTAGTTTTTGCAATATTTCATGAATTTTGTCGCATAATATTTGCAATAAATTCGCAAATTCTAGAATTTGTGATCTTCAGTCATTATTTTTGCGATAGCACAAATCAGCACTAATGATGCGCATATTTTTTGCACAATACATGCAACTTCACATTTTATCAGGTCTGAGTAGATATAACTGATTGGTGCACTAAGTATTGTTGTGACATGACAGCATTATGTCTGTAGCATGTACTGTATGTATTGACAGCAGAGAAACAGTACTTCCTATCACACTAGCTAATACCCTGCAGTAGAACCTATCAGCTACACTATATCACTATCTAACCTACACTGACTATCTGTATTATATATGATCTAAAGAAAGTGACCCAGCATTTTGCTAAGAGAATCAGTCACTTATTTATGTTGCCCTTAGTTAGGACACCATAAAACTGGTGACAGGTTCCCTTTAAGTATTGCTCTATTTCTGTTCACTGTCAAATATCCACTATCAGCCAGTATGCCAAACACCTGCTATACACTTCATTGCTGTATTCATCTACTCCTACCGTGGCCTTCATCATTTGGTTCTTGTCATACACGGGTGACTTTGTTTTAGTGTCTTTTCTGCCTGATACATGCTTAATATCATATATATATTGTTATATTGACTCTCCATTCTGGTGCAGTTCAGCTCTACTGTAAGTCCTGGGTTTATCTTCGCTCCTAAAGTTATCATTAGGACTTGGGAAAGGTGAATGGTATAGGTGAAGCCCTCTTCTATGATATTGTGCACAATCTCCTTCTTTATAATGTGTTGGTAGAATAAAATAGCTGCTATTTTTTATTAGTAGTAGGGATGAGCGAACCCGAACTGTATAGTTTGGGGTGTCCGTGACACGGACCCGAACCCGAACATTTTCGTAAAAGTCCGGGTTCGGGTTCGGTGTTCGGCGCTTTCTTGGCGCTTTTTGAAAGGCTGCAAAGCAGCCAATCAACAAGCGTCATACTACTTGGCCCAAGAGGCCATCACAGCCATGCCTACTATTGGCATGGCTGTGATTGGCCAGTGCAGCATGTGACCCAGCCTCTATTTAAGCTGGAGTCACGTAGCGCCGCACGTCACTCTGCTATGATCAGTATAGGGAGAGGTTGCAGCTGCGACGTTAGGGCGAGATTAGGCAGATTAACTCCTCCAAAAGACTTCATTCTGTGATCGATCTGCAGCTGTGGATCATTGAAGTGCTATTATTGACTTGCTCACTTTTTTGAGGCTGCCCAGAGCGTTTTTAGATCACTTTTTTCTGGTGGTGATCGGCGGCCATTTTGTGACTTGTGGTGCGCCAGCACGAGCTATCACAAAGTGTATTTAACCATCGATAGTGTGGTTATTTTGTGCTATATCCTACATCAGCTGCAGGCTGAGCCTGTGTCACCGAAGTGCATTTAACCATCAACAGTCTGGTTATTTTTTGGCCATATACTACATCAGCTGCAGGCTGAGCCTGTGTCACCCAAGTGCATTTAACCATCAACAGTCTGATTATTTTTTGGCCATATACTACATCAGCTGCAGGCTGAGCCTGTGTCACCCAAGTGTATTTAACCATTGATAGTGTGGTTATTTTGTGCTATATCCTACATCAGCTGCAGGCTGAGCCTGTGTCACCCAAGTGCATTTAACCATCAACAGTCTGATTATTTTTTGGCCATATACTACATCTGGTGCAGGCTGAGCCTGTGTCACCCAAGTGCATTTAACCATCAACAGTCTGATTATTTTTTGGCCATATACTACATCTGGTGCAGGCTGAGCCTGTGTCACCCAAGTGCATTTAACCATCAACAGTGTGGTTATTTTTTGGCCATATATTACATCAGGGGCAAGTTGAGCCTGTCAACCAGCGCCTAAAAAATAGACCTGACATTTCTATTCAACCAAATCTGTACTGTTTTAGCTGGTCAAGTTATTTGTATTGACCGTAAAAGCACACTTTTATTCTGGGTTGAAAAAGCATTCCCAAATTTGCCATTCTCAAAATAACTAGTTTCTGGTATTTGAGGCCTACTTGAAATCTATCCCAAAAAGAAAATCTTACATTGAAGGTATTGATAGTGTCATTCAGAAAAACCTAAGACACACGCTAGCGTGCTGATAGAAGTGTGATTCTGTGATTAAACCTATACCTGTCACACAGCGCAAAAAAAAACAGGTCTCACATCTCTATTCAACCAAATCTGCACTGTTTTAGCTGGTCAAGTTATTTGTAGTGACCGTAAAAGCAGACTTTTTGTTCTGGATTGAAAAAGCATTCCCAAATTTGCCATTCTCAAAATAACTAGTTTCTGGTATTTGAGGCCTACTTGAAATCTATCCCAAAAAGAAAATCTTACATTGAAGGTATTGATAGTGTCATTCAGAAAAACCTAAGACACACGCTAGCGTGCTGATAGAAGTGTGATTCTGTGATTAAACCTATACCTGTCACACAGCGCAAAAAAAAACAGGTCTCACATCTCTATTCAACCAAATCTGCACTGTTTTAGCTGGTCAAGTTATTTGTAGTGACCGTAAAAGCAGACTTTTTGTTCTGGGTTGAAAAAGCATTCAGAAATTTGCCATTCTCAAAATAACTAGTTTCTGGTATTTGAGGCCTACTTGAAATCTATCCCAAAAAGAAAATCTTACATTGAAGGTATTGATAGTGTCATTCAGAAAAACCTAAGACACACGCTAGCGTGCTGATAGAAGTGTGATTCTGTGATTAAACCTATACCTGTCACACAGCGCAAAAAAAACAGGTCTCACATCTCTATTCAACCAAATCTGCACTGTTTTAGCTGGTCAAGTTATTTGTAGTGACCGTAAAAGCACACTTTTTGTTCAGGGTTGAAAAAGCATTCCCAAATTTGCCATTCTCAAAATAACTAGTTTCTGGTATTTGAGGCCTACTTGAAATCTATCCCAAAAAGAAAATCTTACATTGAAGGTATTGATAGTGTCATTCAGAAAAACCTAAGACACACGCTAGCGTGCTGATAGAAGTGTGATTCTGTGATTAAACCTATACCTGTCACACAGCGCAAAAAAAAACCAGGTCTCACATCTCTATTCAACCAAATCTGCACTGTTTTAGCTGGTCAAGTTATTTGTAGTGACCGTAAAAGCACACTTTTTGTTCAGGGTTGAAAAAGCATTCCCAAATTTGCCATTCTCAAAATAACTAGTTTCTGGTATTTAAGGCCTACTTGAAATCTATCCCAAAAAGAAAATCTTACATTGAAGGTATTGATAGAATCATTCAGAAAAACCTAAGACACACGCTAGCGTGCTGATAGAAGTGTGATTCTGTGATTAAACCTATACCTGTCACACAGCGCAAAAAAAAACAGGTCTCACATCTCTATTCAACCAAATCTGCACTGTTTTAGCTGGTCAAGTTATTTGTAGTGACCGTAAAAGCAGACTTTTTGTTCTGGGTTGAAAAAGCATTCCCAAATTTGCCATTCTCAAAATAACTAGTTTCTGGTATTTGAGGTCTACTTGAAATCCATCCCAAAAAGAAAATCTTACATTGAAGGTATTGATAGTGTCATTCAGAAAAACCTAAGACACACGCTAGCGTGCTGATAGAAGTGTGATTCTGTGATTAAACCTATACCTGTCACACAGCGCAAAAAAAAACAGGTCTCACATCTCTATTCAACCAAATCTGCACTGTTTTAGCTGGTCAAGTTATTTGTAGTGACCGTAAAAGCAGACTTTTTGTTCTGGGTTGAAAAAGCATTCCCAAATTTGCCATTCTCAAAATAACTAGTTTCTGGTATTTGAGGCCTACTTGAAATCTATCCCAAAAAGAAAATCTTACATTGAAGGTATTGATAGTGTCATTCAGAAAAACCTAAGACACACGCTAGCGTGCTGATAGAAGTGTGATTCTGTGATTAAACCTATACCTGTCACACAGCGCAAAAAAAAAACAGGTCTCACATCTCTATTCAACCAAATCTGCACTGTTTTAGCTGGTCAAGTTATTTGTAGTGACCGTAAAAGCAGACTTTTTGTTCTGGGTTGAAAAAGCATTCCCAAATTTGCCATTCTCAAAATAACTAGTTTCTGGTATTTGAGGCCTACTTGAAATCTATCCCAAAAAGAAAATCTTACATTGAAGGTATTGATAGTGTCATTCAGAAAAACCTAAGACACACGCTAGCGTGCTGATAGAAGTGTGATTCTGTGATTAAACCTATAACTGTCACACAGCGCAAAAAAAAACAGGTCTCACATCTCTATTCAACCAAATCTGCACTGTTTTAGCTGGTAAAGTTATTTGTAGTGACCGTAAAAGCACACTTTTTGTTCTGGGTTGAAAAAGCATTCCCAAATTTGCCATTCTCAAAATTGTGGTGACTGGGAACAATGAGGAAAACATCTAATAAGGGACGCGGACGCGGACATGGTCGTGGTGGTGTTAGTGGACCCTCTGGTGCTGGGAGAGGACGTGGCCGTTCTGCCACAGCCACACGTCCTAGTGAACCAACTACCTCAGGTCCCAGTAGCCAGCAGAATTTACAGCGATATTTGGTGGGGCCCAATGCCGTTCTAAGGATGGTAAGGCCTGAGCAGGTACAGGCATTAGTCAATTGGGTGGCCGACAGTGGATCCAGCACGTTCACATTATCTCCCACCCAGTCTTCTGAAGAAAGCGCACAGATGGCGCATGAAAACCAAGCCCATCGGTCTGTCACATCACCCCCATGCATATCAGGGAAACTGTCTGAGCCTCAAGTTATGCAGCAGTCTCTTATGCTGTTTGAAGACTCTGCTGCCAGGGTTTCCCAAGGGCATCCACCTAGCCCTTCCCCAGGGGTGGAAGAGATAGAATGCACTAACGCACAACCACTTATTTTTCCTGATGATGAGGACATGGGAATACCACCTCAGCACGTCTCTGATGATGACGAAACACAGGTGCCAACTGCTGCGTCTTTCTGCAGTGTGCAGACTGAACAGAAGGTCAGGGATCAAGACTGGGTGGAAGACGATGCAGGGGACGATGAGGTCCTAGACCCCACATGGAATGAAGGTCGTGCCACTGACTTTCACAGTTCGGAGGAAGAGGCAGTGGTGAGACCGAGCCAACAGCGTAGCAAAAGAGGGAGCAGTGGGCAAAATCAGAACACCCGCCGCCAAGAGACTCCGCCTGCTACTGACCGCCGCCATCTGGGACCGAGCACCCCAAAGGCAGCTTCAAGGAGTTCCCTGGCATGGCACTTCTTCAAACAATGTGCTGACGACAAGACCCGAGTGGTTTGCACGCTGTGCCATCAGAGCCTGAAGCGAGGCATTAACGTTCTGAACCTTAGCACAACCTGCTTGACCAGGAACCTGCATGCAAAGCATGAACTGCAGTGGAGTAAACACCTTAAAAACAAGGAAGTCACTCAGGCTCCCCCTGCTACCTCTTCTGCTGCTGCCGCCTCAGCCTCTTCTGCTGCTGCCGCCGCCTCGGCCTCTTCTGCTGCTGCTGCCGCCGCCTCAGCCTCTTCCTCCGCCTCTGAAGGAACGTTGGCACCTGCCGCCCAGCAAACATGGGATGTACCACCAACACCACCACCTGCATCACCAAGCATCTCAACCATGTCACACGGCAGCGTTCAGCTCTCCATCTCACAAACATTTGAGAGAAAGCGTAAATTCCCACCTAGCCACCCTCGATCCCTGGCCCTGAATGCCAGCATTTCTAAACTACTGGCCTATGAAATGCTGTCATTTAGGCTGGTGGACACACACAGCTTCAAACAGCTCATGTCACTTGCTGTCCCACAGTATGTTGTTCCCAGCCGCCACTACTTCTCCAAGAAAGCCGTGCCTTCCCTGCACAAACAAGTGTCCGATAAAATCAAGTGTGCACTGCGCAACGCCATCTGTGGCAAGGTCCACCTAACCACAGATACGTGGACCAGTAAGCACGGCCAGGGACGCCATATTTCCCTAACTGCACACTGGGTAAATGTAGTGGCGGCTGGGCCCCAGGCGGAGAGCTGTTTGGCGCACGTCCTTCCGCCGCCAAGGGTCGCAGGGCAACATTCTTTGCCTCCTGTCTCCTCCTCCTCCTACTCAGCTTCCTCCTCCTCTTCTTCCACCTGCTCATCCAGTCAGCCACACACCTTCATCACCAACTTCAGCACAGCACGGGGTAAACGTCAGCAGGCCATTCTGAAACTCATATGTTTGGGGGACAGGCCCCACACCGCACAGGAGTTGTGGCGGGGTATAGAACAACAGACCGACGAGTGGTTGCTGCCGGTGAGCCTCAAGCCCGGCCTGGTGGTGTGCGATAATGGGCGAAATCTCGTTGCAGCTCTGGGACTAGCCGGTTTGACACACATCCCTTGCCTGGCGCATGTGCTGAATTTGGTGATGCAGAAGTTCATTCGCAACTACCCCGACATGTCAGAGCTGCTGCATAAAGTGCAGGCCGTCTGTTCGCGCTTCCGGCGTTCACACCCTGCCGCTGCTCGCCTGTCTGCGCTACAGCATAACTTCGGCCTTCCCGCTCACCGCCTCATATGCGACGTGCCCACCAGGTGGAACTCCACCTTGCATATGCTGGACAGACTGTGCGAGCAGCAGCAGGCCATAGTGGAGTTTCAGCTGCAGCACGCACGGGTCAGTCGCACTGTGGATCAGACCCACTTCACCACCAATGACTGGGCCTCCATGCGAGACCTGTGTGCCCTGTTGCGCTGTTTCGAGTACTCCACCAACATGGCCAGTGGCGATGACGCCAATATCAGCGTTACAATACCACTTCTATGTCTCCTTGAGAAAACACTTGATGATGGAAGAGGAGGTGGCCCAGGAGGAAGAGGAGGAAGAGGGGTCATTTTTAGCACTTTCAGACCAGTCTCTTCGAAGTGATTCAGAGGGAGGTTTTTTGCAACACCAGAGGCCAGGTACAAATGTGGCCGGACAGGGCCCACTACTGGAGGACGAGGAGGACGAGGATGAGGAGGAGGTGGAGGAGGATGAGGATGAAGCATGTTCACAGCGGGGTGGCACCCAAAACAGCTCGGGCCCATCACTGGTGCGTGGCTGGAAGGAAACACAGGACGATGACGATACGCCTCCCACAGAGGACAGCTTGTCCTTACCTCTGGGCAGCCTGGCACACATGAGCGACTACATGCTGCAGTGCCTGCGCAACGACAGCAGAGTTGCCCGCATTTTAACGTGTGCGGACTACTGGGTTGCCACCCTGCTGGATCCCCGGTACAAAGACAATGTGCCCACCTTACTTCCTACACTGGAGCGTGATAGGAAGATGCGCGAGTACAAGCGCACGTTGGTAGACGCGCTACTGAGAGCATTCCCAAATGTCACAGGGGAACCAGTGGAAGCCCAAGGCGAAGGCAGAGGAGGAGCAAGAGGTCGCCAACGCAGCTGTGTCACGCCCAGCTCCTCTGAGGGCAGGGTTAGCATGGCAGAGATGTGGAAAAGTTTTGTCAACACGCCACAGCTAAGTGCACCACCACCTGATACGGAACGTGTTAGCAGGAGGCAACATTTCACTAACATGGTGGAACAGTACCTGTGCACACCCCTCCACGTACTGACTGATGGTTCGGCCCCATTCAACTTCTGGGTCTCCAAATTGTCCACGTGGCCAGAGCTAGCCTTTTATGCCTTGGAGGTGCTGGCCTGCCCGGCGGCCAGCGTTTTGTCTGAACGTGTATTCAGCACGGCAGGGGGCATCATTACAGACAAACGCAGCCGCCTGTCTACAGCCAATGTGGACAAGCTGACGTTCATAAAAATGAACCAGGCATGGATCCCACAGGACCTGTCCATCCCTTGTGCAGATTATATATTAACTACCTCCCCTTAACAATATATTATTCTACTCCAGGGCACTTCCTCATTCAATACTATTTTTAATTTAATTTTACTATTATATTGCGGGGCAACCCAAAGTTGAATGAACCTCTCCTCTGTCTGGGTGCCGGGGCCTAAATGTGTGACAGTGGCCTGTTCCAGTGGTGGGTGACGTGAAGCCTAATTCTCTGCTATGACATGAATACAGATTCTGCGTTGACATAAGGCCAGATTCTCTGTTACGGGACCGCTCTCCTCTGTCTGGGTGCCGGGGCCTAAATGTGTGACAGTGGCCTGTTCCAGTGGTGGGTGACGTGAAGCCTGATTCTCTGCTATGACATGAATACAGATTCTGCGCTGACATAAGGCCAGATTCTCTGTTACGGGACCTCTCTCCTCTGCCTGGGTGCCTGGGCCTAAATGTGTGACAGTGGCCTGTTCCAGTGGTGGGTGACGTGAAGCCTGATTCTCTGCTATGACATGAAGACAGATTCTGCGCTGACATAAGGCCAGATTCTCTGTTACGGGACCTCTCTCCTCTGTCTGGGTGCCGGGGCCTAAATGTGTGACAGTGGCCTGTTCCAGTGGTGGGTGACGTGAAGCCTGATTCTCTGCTATGACATGAATACAGATTCTGCGCTGACATAAGGCCAGATTCTCTGTTACGGGACCTCTCTCCTCTGCCTGGGTGCCTGGGCCTAAATGTGTGACAGTGGCCTGTTCCAGTGGTGGGTGACGTGAAGCCTGATTCTCTGCTATGACATGAATACAGATTCTGCGCTGACATAAGGCCAGATTCTCTGTTACGGGACCTCTCTCCTCTGCCTGGGTGCCTGGGCCTAAATGTGTGACAGTGGCCTGTTCCAGTGGTTGGTGACGTGAAGCCTGATTCTCTACTATGACATGAAGACAGATTCTGCGCTGACATAAGGCCAGATTCTCTGTTACGGGACCGCTCTCCTCTGTCTGGGTGCCGGGGCCTAAATGTGTGACAGTGGCCTGTTCCAGTGGTGGGTGACGTGAAGCCTGATTCTCTGCTATGACATGAAGACAGATTCTGCGCTGACATAAGGCCAGATTATCTGTTACGGGACCGCTCTCCTCTGTCTGGGTGCCGGGGCCTAAATGTGTGACAGTGGCCTGTTCCAGTGGTGGGTGACGTGAAGCCAGATTCTCTGCTATGACATGAAGACTGATTCTGCGCTGATATGAAGCCAGATTCTCTGCTATGGCATGAAGAGACTGATTCTCTGCTGACGTGAAGCCAGATTCTCTGCTATGGGACCTCTGTCCATTTGATATTGGTTCATTTTTATTTTTTTAATTTTAATTTTAATTCATTTCCCTATCCACATTTGTTTGCAGGGGATTTACCTACATGTTGCTGTCTTTTGCAGCCCTCTAGCTCTTTCCTGGGCTGTTTTACAGCCTTTTTAGTGCCCAAAAGTTCGGGTCCCCATTGACTTCAATGGGGTCCGGGTTCGGGACGAAGTTCGGATCGGGTTCGGATCCCGAACCCGAACATTTCCGGGAAGTTTGGCCGAACTTCTCGAACCCGAACATCCAGGTGTTCGCTTAACTCTAATTAGTAGCCTTTTTATGTAGCTCTAATTTACATAACAAACCTCATTCTGACCTTTAATTGCAAGAGAATGGTGGTGTCAGAAATATGGGGACATACTTGATTTTAGAACCCTAATAAGACTTTCAACTCTGTAAAAGATACATGTAGTGTACAAGGACTCACACGGACACAGGTAACTTATCTAGCACACTGCGCACTCACTGCCACACTTGGTGCTAGCTACACAGTTCAGCAAGATCTGCCCAAAATGCTTGCAACAACCCTATAACTACAGGGGCCCCGTCTATAGCAGAATAACCACCCGGTTAAGGGTGATCCCATTCAGGAGCCTAACTAGTTAAAGAAGTATTCTGGTTTTAATGATTTTATTTATCTAGAGAATATGATGTTGAGCAATTTTCTAACATACTTCTATTTAAAATGTTGCTTGTAGGCCTTTATTACATTCATACAGTATACTTTCTCTAAATATAAAAAATGGTATAGACAATTTTAGTCATGTAAAATGCATCTATTGGACAGCTGGATAGCACTAAACATGGCATCAGTCATGTGAGCTTTTGTGGGACCCTCATCAGTATCATGTAACCTGGCTTTCAGTTAGCTGTCCATGTATCTAATAGGTGAATAGTAGTGTATTGAGGATCAGAGCAAGTATAGTATATACTCTACTACTGCCTGCAACAGCATCTCATCGTTTTTGTCAGTTTGTGTAGAAACAATCTGTGTTTGTTTTTTTTAACACAATTTTTTTTTTACAATTCTTTTTATTAAAGTAATATATATATAAAAAAAAAAAATGATACAAATAATACAAGAGGTAAATGTTACATCGGTGTTCTAAAGTGTAGTACACATTTCTATTGTATCTTCACAGAGAGCTTTCACACCAGTGAATCATACACTCTTATATCAAACTCTAAGGAACATATTGCAATAATATTAAAGATACTGCGTAACATATAGTGGCTGATACAGATAAAAATATAAAATAAATCTTGAAAAAGAAATAGAGTTTTGGAGTATCGGAGGGGGAGGGGGGAGAGAGTTCCAGAAAAAGAAGGGAAGGGGGGGGGGGGGTGAGGAAAGATATCTATAGGCCACCTTTGGTCTATTCCTGATATCTTGTCAGGGACTGAGGATTTCTAGCCATTTGAGAGGTTTGTGTATTACTAAGTTAACACAAGTAGATAATCTCAGCATTTATCAGAGTAATTCCTATATTTTGGCCAGGGCTCCCAAACCTTATTAAACTTGCCTGAAGAGTAGAGTTCCCAAGAAGTCCCCTTTGGCCTGCCAATGAGCCAGAGAGGGAGGCTCCTCCATCTTCCAGTGACCTGCGATCAGTAATCTGGCTATTGCCAAAAGAGGATGTAATAAAGCTTTAGTAGTGTTAGGGATCTGTAATTCAGAGAAAATTCCTAGAAGGTAGATTTTTGGTGTTAATGGGATATCCAACCCCCAGATTTTCTTTAGTTCTTTTTGTACTAGTGTCCAGAATTCTGATATCCTAGGGCACTGCCACCAGATGTGAATAACGGAGCCCCTCTCTCTGCCACATCTCCAACAGGTAGGATCATTGCCTGGAAATATTTTTCCGAATCTGAGTGTAGTGCCATCTGGTTAGTAATTAAAAGTAATTTTCTTGTAGCTTCACACATCGATAAACTTTCGTAGCGAGGGAAAAGGCAGTTTTAACCTCAGTTTCAGACAATTGATGTCCAATATCACATTCCCACTTTATAAACCAGTATTCTAAGTTTTGTGCTTTGGGAAGCAAAAGTGAGTACATCTTAGAAAGTTTCCTTTTGGGTTCTGCCTTTTCTAAGGCAAATTTTTAAAGATGGATTGCTCATGAGTTATATGGGAAGGTGTGGCATATTTTTTATATAACTAGTTAGATACATAATATGTAAAGGGGAGAGATCATTGAGAATAGAGTGGGATTGAAGTTGATTAGACAGAGATAGATTCTCTGACCCCCATATATAGGGATGAGCGAACCCGAACTGTACAGTTCGGGTTCGTACCGAATTTTTGGGTGTTCGTTACACAGACCCGAACATTTACGTAAAATTTCGGGTTCGGTGCTTTCTTGGCGCTTTTTGAAAGACTGCGAAGCAGCCAATCAACAAGCATCATACTACTTGCCCCAAGAGGCCATCACAGCCATGCCTACTATTGGCATGGCTGTGATTGGCCAGTGCAGCATGTGACCCAGCCTCTATTTAAGCTGGAGTCACGTAGCGCCGTACGTCACTCTGCTCTGATCAGTGTAGGGAGAGGATGCAGCTGCTGTTAGGGCGAGATTAGGCAGGGATTAACTCAGCAAAAACACTTAATGAAGTGATCGATCTACAGCTGTGAATCATTCAACTTCTGCTAGTTAATTGCTCACTGTTTTTAGGCTGCCCAGAGCGTTTTTCTGTCACTTTTTTCTGGGGTGATCGGCGGCCATTTTGTGTCTTGTGGTGCGCCAGCACAAGCTGCCACCAAGTCCATTTAACCATCAATAGTATTTTTTATTTTTTGCTATATCCTACATCAGGGGTTTGGCTGTGTTTATTGTCATCCCTAGAAACTCAGGATAGAATTTTCTATATTTTATTGAGGGTTGAAATTCACTTGCAAAAATAGCAATTCCCTAAATCTGGTGTTCCAGCTGTGGCTAGCCAAGTGTAATAATAATGCTGTCTGGCAAAGGATATATTTTTTTCTGGGGTGAAATTCAATTGCCAAAATAGCAATACCCTAAATCTTATGTTCCAGCTGTGGCTGGACAAGTTTTTTAGTGTCCGTCAAAGCATAGTTTTTGTTCTGGGTTGAAATTCAATTCCCAAAATAGCAATACCCTAAATCAGTGGTTTCTGCTGTTGCAGGCCAAGTTTAAATCTGTCCATAAAAGGGTATATTACACAAACTGTTAAATTACAATTGCTGAAAGCAATTTGCACGCACTTTTGTGCATCTCACATAGTGTATTTCTGTCCGTAAAAGGGTATATTACATTCAAGGTGCAAATTCAAGTGCTGATAGGGTCATCCTCAATAACTTCACACGCTACAGTGCATCTCCAGTGGTAATTCTGTCCGTAAAAGGAAACCTTTCATCCAGGGACTAAATACTAGGCCTACAATTTATATTCAGCTAAATCTGTGGTTACTGCTGTGCAATTATTAGTGTAATACGGTACATAAATAGATAGCCAGATAGTGTTAGGTGCCTGTAAAAAAAGGCCTGAATTTGAATTCAATACATTGGGCCAAATAATTTTTTTCTTATTGTGGTGAACGGTAACAATGAGGAAAACATCTAGTAAGGGACGCGGACGTGGACATGGTCGTGGAGGTGTTAGTGGACCCTCTGGTGCTTGGAGAGGACGTAGCCATTCTGCCACACGTCCTAGTTAACCAACTACCTCAGGTCCCAGTAGCCGCCATAATCTACAGCGATATTTGGTGGGGCCCAATGCCGTTCTAAGGATGGTAAGGCCTGAGCAGGTACAGGCATTAGTCAATTGGGTGGCCGACAGTGGATCCAGCACGTTCACATTATCTCCCACCCAGTCTTCTGCAGAAAGCGCACAGATGGCGCCTGAAAACCAAGCCCATCAGTCTGTCACATCACCCCCATGCATATCAAGGAAACTGTCTGAGCCTCAAGTTATGCAGCAGTCTCTTATGCTGTTTGAAGACTCTGCTGGCAGGGTTTCCCAAGGGCATCCACCTAGCCCTTCCCCAGCGGTGGAAGACATAGAATACATCGGAATACCACCTCAGCACGTCTCTGATGATGATGAAACACAAGTGCCAACTGCTACGTCTTTCTGCAGTGAGCAGACTGAACAGGAGGTCAGGGAGGAAGACGATGCAGGGGACGATGAGGTCCTAGACCCCACATGGAATGAAGGTCGTGCCACTGACTTTCAGAGTTCAGAGGAAGAGGCAGTGGTGAGACCGAGCCAACAGCGTAGCAAAAGAGGGAGCAGGGAGTAAAAGCAGAACACCCGCCGCCAAGAGAGTTCGCCTGCTACTGGCCACCGCCATCTGGGACCGAGCACCCCAAAGGCAGCTTCAAGGAGTTCCCTGGCGTGGCAGTTCTTCAAACAATGTGCTGACGACAAGACCCGAGTGGTTTGCACGCTGTGCCATCAGAGCCTGAAGCGAGGCATTAACGTTCTGAACCTTAGCACAACCTGCATGACTAGGCATCTGCATGCAAAGCATGAACTGCAGTGGAGTAAACACCTTAAAAACAAGGAAGTCACTCAGGCTCCCCCTGCTACCTCTTCTGCTGCTGCCTGGACCTCTTCCTCCGCCTCTGGAGGAACGTTGGCACCTGCCACCCAGCAAACAGAGGATGTATCACCAACACCACCACCTCTGTCACCAAGCATCTCCACCATGTCACACGGAAGCGTTCAGCTCTTTATTTCACAAACATTTGAGAGAAAGCGTAAATTCCCACCTAGCCACCCTCGATCCCTGGCCCTGAATGCCAGCATTTCTAAACTACTGGCATATGAAATGCTGTCATTCAGGCTGGTGGACACAGACAGCTTCAAACAGCTCATGTCGCTTGCTGTCCCATAGTATGTTGTTCCCAGCCGCCACTACTTCTCCAAGAGAGCCGTGCCTTCCCTGCACAACCAAGTATCCGATAAAATCAAGTGTGCACTGCGCAACGCCATCTGTGGCAAGGTCCACCTAACCACAGATACGTGGACCAGTAAGCACGGCCAGGGACGCTATATCTCCCTAACTGCACACTGGGTAAAGGTAGTGGCAGCTGGGCCCCAGGCGGAGAGCTCTTTTGCGCACGTCCTTCCGCCGCCAAGGATCGCAGGGCAACATTCTTTGCCTCCTGTAGCCTCCTCCTACTTGGCTTCCTCCTCCTCTTCTTCCACCTGCTCATCCAGTCAGCCACACACCTTCACCACCAACTTCAGCACAGCCCGGGGTAAACGTCAGCAGGCCATTCTGAAACTCATATGTTTGGGGGACAGGCCCCACACCGCACAGGAGTTGTGGCGGGGTATTGAACAACAGACAGACGAGTGGTTGCTGCCGGTGAGCCTCAAGCCCGGCCTGGTGGTGTGCGATAATGGGCGAAATCTTGTTGCAGCTCTGGGACTAGCCGGTTTGACGCACATCCCTTGCATGGCGCATGTGCTGAATTTGGTGGTGCAGAAGTTCATTCACAACTACCCCAACATGTCAGAGCTGCTGCATAAAGTGCAGGCCGTCTGTGCACGCTTCCGGCGTTCACATCCTGCCGCTGCTCACCTGTCTGCGCTACAGCGTAACTTCGGCCTTCCTGCTCACCGCCTCATATGTGTCGTGCTCACCAGGTGGAACTCCACCTTGCACATGCTGGACAGACTGTGCGGGCAGCAGCAGGCCATAGTGGAGTTTTAGCTGCAGCACGCACGGGTCAGTCGCACTGCGGAACAGCACCACTTCACCACCAATGACTGGGCCTCCATGCGAGACCTGTGTGCCCTGTTGCGCTGTTTCGAGTACTCCACCAACATGGCTAGTGACGATGACGCCGTTATCAGCGTTACAATATCACTTCTATGTCTCCTTGAGAAAACACTTAGGGCGATGATGGAAGAGTAGGTGGCCCAGGAGGAGGAGGAGGAGGAAGAGGGGTCATTTTTAGCACTTTCAGGCCAGTCTCTTAGAAGTGACTCAGAGGGAGGTTTTTTGCAACAGCAGAGGTCAGGTACAAATGTGGCCAGACAGGGCCCACTACTGGAGTATGAGGATGAGGAGGACGAGGACGAGGTGGAGGATGAGGATGAAGCATGTTCACAGCGGGGTGGCACCCAACGCAGCTCGGGCCCATCACTGGTGCATGGCTGGGGGGAAACGGAGGACGATGACGATACGCCTCCCACAGAGGACAGCTTGTCCTTACCTCTGGGCAGCCTGGCACACATGAGCGACTACATGCTGCAGTGCCTGCGCAACGACAGCAGAGTTGCCCACATTTTAACGTGTGCGGACTACTGGGTTGCCACCCTGCTGGATCCCCGGTACAAAGACAATGTGCCCACCTTACTTCCTACACTGGAGCGTGATAGGAAGATGCGCGAGTACAAGCGCACGTTGGTAGACGCGCTACTGAGAGCATTCCCAAATGTCACAGGGGAACAAGTGGAAGCCCAAGGCGAAGGCAGAGGAGGAGAAAGAGGTCGCCAACACAGCTGTGTCACGGCCAGCTCCTCTGAGGGCAGGGTTAGCATGGCAGAGATGTGGAAAAGTTTTGTCACCACGCCACAGCTAACTGCACCACCACCTGATACGGAACGTGTTAGCAGGAGGCAACATTTCACTAACATGGTGGAACAGTACCTGTGCACACCCCTCCACGTACTGACTGATGGTTCGGCCCCATTCAACTTCTGGGTCTCCAAATTGTCCACGTGGCCAGAGCTAGCCTTTTATGCCTTGGAGGTGCTGGCCTGCCCGGCGGCCAGCGTTTTGTCTGAACGTGTATTCAGCACGGCAGGGGGCGTGATTACAGACAAACGAAGCCGCCTGTCTACAGCCAATGTGGACAAGCTGACGTTCATAAAAATGAACCAGGCATGGATCCCACAGGACCTGTCCATCCCTTGTGCAGATTAGACATTAACTACCTCCCCTTAACTATATATTATTGTACTCCAGGGCACTTCCTCATTCAATCCTATTTTTATTTTCATTTTACCATTATATTGCGGGGCAACCCAAAGTTGAATGAACCTCTCCTCTGTCTGGGTGCCGGGGCCTAAAAATATCTGACAGTGGCCTGTTCCAGTGGTGGGTGACATGAAGCCTGATTCTCTGCTATGACATGAAGACTGATTCTCTGCTGAGTCGTTGACATGAAGCCAGATTCTATGTTATGGGACCTCTCTCCTCTGTCTGGGTGCCGGGGCCTAAATTATATGACAATGGACTGTTCCAATGTTGGGTGACGTAAAGCCTGATTCTCTGCTATGACATGAAGACTGATTCTCTGCTGACATGAAGCCAGATTCTCTGCTATGGGACCTCTCTCCTCTGCCTGGGTGCCTGGGCCTAAATATCTGATAATGGACTGTTCCAGTGGTGGGTGACGTGAAGCCTGATTCTCTGCTATGACATGAAGACTGATTCTCTGCTGACATGAAGCCAGATTCTCTGCTATGGGACCTCTCTCCTCTGCCTGGGTGCCTGGGCCTAAATATCTGACAATGGACTGTTCCAGTGGTGGGTGACGTGAAGCCTGATTCTCTGCTATGACATGAAGACTGATTCTCTGCTGACATGAAGCCAGATTCTCTGCTATGGGACCTCTCTCCTCTGCCTGGGTGCCTGGGCCTAAATATCTGACAATGGACTGTTCCAGTGGTGAGTGACGTGAAGCCTGATTCTCTGCTATGACATGAAGACTGATTCTCTGCTGACATGAAGCCAGATTCTCTGCTATAGGACCTCTCTCCTCTGCCTGGGTGCCTGGGCCTAAATATCTGACAATGGACTGTTCCAGTGGTGGGTGACGTAAAGCCTGATTCTCTGCTATGACATGAAGACTGATTCTCTGCTGACATGAAGCCAGATTCTCTGCTATGGGACCTCTCTCCTTTGCCTGGGTGCCGGGGCCTAAATATCTGAAAATGGACTGTTTCAGTGGTGGGTGACGTGAAGCCTGATTCTCTGCTATGACATGAAGACTGATTCTCTGCTGACATGAAGCCAGATTCTCTGCTATGGGACCTCTCTCCTCTGCCTGGGTGCCTGGGTGCCTGGGCCTAAATATCTGACAATGGACTGTTCCAGTGGTGGGTGACGTGAAGCATGATTCTCTGCTATGACATGAAGACTGATTCTCTGCTGACATTAAGCCAGATTCTATGTTTTGGGACCTCTCTCCTCTGCCTGGGTGCCTGGGCCTAAATATCTGACAATGGACTGTTCCAGTGGTGGGTGACGTGAAGCCTGATTCTCTGCTATGACATGAAGACTGATTCTCTGCTGACATGAAGCCAGATTCTCTGCTATGGGACCTCTCTCCTCTGCCTGGGTGCCTGGGCCTAAATATCTGACAATGGACTGTTCCAGTGGTGGGTGACGTGAAGCCTGATTCTCTGCTATGACATGAAGACTGATTCTCTGCTATGACATGAAGACTGATACTCTGCTATGGGACCTCTCTCCTCTGCCTGGGTGCCTGGGGATAAATATCTGACAATGGACTGTTCCAGTGGTGGGTGACGTGAAGCCTGATTCTCTGCTATGACATGAAGACTGATACTCTGCTATGGGACCTCTCTCCTCTGCCTGGGTGCCTGGGGATAAATATCTGACAATGGACTGTTCCAGTGGTGGGTGACGTGAAGCCTGATTCTCTGCTATGACATGAAGACTGATTCTCTGCTGACATGAAGCCAGATTCTCTGCTATGGGACCTCTCTCCTCTGCCTGGGTGCCTGGGCCTAAATATCTGACAATGGACTGTTCCAGTGGTGGGTGACGTGAAGCCTGATTCTCTGCTATGACATGAAGACTTATTCTCTGCTGACATGAAGCCAGATTCTCTGCTATGGGACCTCTCTCTTCTGCCTGGGTGCCTGGGCCTAAATATCTGACAATGGACTGTTCCAGTGGTGGGTGACGTGAAGCCTGATTCTCTGCTATGACATGAAGACTGATTCTCTGCTGACATGAAGCCAGATTCTCTGCTATAGGACCTCTCTCCTCTGCCTGGGTGCCTGGGCCTAAATATCTGACAATGGACTGTTCCAGTGGTGGGTGACATGAAGACTGATTCTCTGCTGACATGAAGCCAGATTCTCTGCTATGGGACCTCTCTCCTTTGCCTGGGTGCCGGGGCCTAAATATCTGACAATGGACTGTTCCAGTGGTGGGTGACGTGAAGCCTGATTCTCTGCTATGACATGAAGACTGATTCTCTGCTATGACATGAAGACTGATTCTCTGCTATGGGACCTCTCTCCTCTGCCTGGGTGCCTGGGGATAAATATCTGACAATGGACTGTTCCAGTGGTGGGTGACGTGAAGCCTGATTCTCTGCTATGACATGAAGACTGATTCTCTGCTGACATGAAGCCAGATTCTCTGCTATGGGACCTCTCTCCTCTGCCTGGGTGCCTGGGCCTAAATATCTGACAATGGACTGTTCCAGTGGTGGGTGACATGAAGACTGATTCTCTGCTGACATGAAGCCAGATTCTCTGCTATGGGACCTCTTTCCTCTGCCTGGGTGCCGGGGCCTAAATATCTGACAATGGACTGTTCCAGTGGTGGGTGACGTGAAGCCTGATTCTCTGCTATGACATGAAGACTGATTCTCTGCTGACATGAAGCCAGATTCTCTGCTATATGACCTCTCTCCTCTGCCTGGGTGCCTGGGCCTAAATATCTGACAATGGACTGTTCCAGTGGTGGGTGACGTGAAGCCTGATTCTCTGCTATGACATGAAGACTGATTCTCTGCTGACATGAAGCCAGATTCTCTGCTATGGGACCTCTCTCCTTTGCCTGGGTGCCGGGGCCTAAATATCTGACAATGGACTGTTTCAGTGGTGGGTGACGTAAAGCCTGATTCTCTGCTATGACATGAAGACTGATTCTCTGCTGACATGAAGCCAGATTCTCTGCTATGGGACCTCTCTCCTCTGCCTGGGTGCCTGGGTGCCTGGGCCTAAATTTCTGACAATGGACTGTTCCAGTGGTGGGTGATGTGAAGCATGATTCTCTGCTATGACATGAAGACTGATACTCTGCTGACATGAAGCCAGATTCTATGTTATGGGACCTCTTTCCTCTGCCTGGGTGCCTGGGCCTAAATATCTGACAATGGACTGTTCCAGTAGTGGGTGACGTGAAGCCTGATTCTCTGCTATGACATGAAGACTGATTCTCTGCTGACATGAAGCCAGATTCTCTGCTATGGGACCTTTCTCCTCTGCCTGGGTGCCTGGGCCTAAATATCTGACAATGGACTGTTCCAGTGGTGGGTGACGTGAAGCCTGATTCTCTGCTATGACATGAAGACTGATTCTCTGCTGACATTTAGCCAGATTCTCTGCTATGGGACCTCTCTCCAATTGATATTGGTTAATTTTTATTTATTTTATTTTTATTTTAATTCATTTCCCTATCCACATTTGTTTGCAGGGGATTTAACTACATTTTGCTGCCTTTTGCAGCCCTCTAGCCCTTTCCTGGGCTGTTTTACAGCCTTTTTAGTGCCGAAAAGTTCGGGTCCCCATTGACTTCAATGGGGTTCGGGTTCGGGACGAAGTTCGGGTCGGGTTCGGATCCCGAACCCGAACATTTCCGGGAAGTTCGGCCGAACTTCTCGAACCCGAACATCCAGGTGTTCGCTCAACTCTATCCATGACCCTTCCAAAAACTAAATGGATAAAATACCATCACTTAAACACAGCGTGCGTAGCTTGGAGACACGCGTCCCATATGTAACAGGTATCAGAAAACCATACCTTTTATAGGCACATGCTTACACCAATAACAATATGCAATAGCCCCCAACAAGCCCCTAAACAACCGGACAAAATATACTAACAACAGTCATTTGACCATTAGCGCCCAACTCTGCTTTGTCCCAGCAAATGTGCAGACCGCAATATGGGTCTCGTGCAAACAAGTCTGATTCTACCGTGAACACCAGCACTTGCCTGGCACTTTCTGCCGTTGCCCAGGCGTGAACGATCCTCCACACGATGCTGCTGCATTTTTTTTTCTTAAATCAACAGTTGATCCACATTTACCATCACTTAAACACAGCATGCATAGCTTGAGCCAACTGCAGACACGCACCCCGCATGTAAACCAGGTATCAGAAAACATACAACCATACCTACTCTAAGCACATGCTACCCCAATAACTGTATGCAATGGCCCCACCAGGCCTATGAATAGCCGGACAAACAATACTAACAACCATCGTTCGACCATTAGCGCCCAAAGTCTGCTTCATCCCAGAGCGCTACATGTCGGGGACCGCAGCGTGGGTCCCGTGCAAACAACTCCGATCCTACCATAAATACCAGCGCCCTCCTGAGACATTCTGCCATCGCCCAGCCGTAAGGAGCCTCCACACCATGCTGCTGTATCCTAGAGCTGACTCAGAGGTAGTGAAATCAGCTGAATCGGCGTCAGCCTGGGCCCACAGGTGCCTAGAAATTGCCTAGTAATCAGCCAGCCTGGGCCCACAGGTACATATAAATAGCCTTGTAATCAGCCTCCCCTCCCACAAATGCAGCAATATCTTGCTTATATTTTTTTGTCAAATAAGTTTTTTCAAACCCCAGAAAATGATGGGTGTATTTCTAGCTTAAATTGCACACTGACTAATACAAATGTTGTAGATTGCCCAAAAAGTCTTTTTTTGCTAACAGTATATGAATGATGTATATATTTAACTTGAATTTAACACTTGCAGATCTGGCAAATACATTTTTTTTGGAAAAAAAATGTGTGTTTTTCAAACCCCAGAAAATGATGGGTGTATTTCTAGCTTAAATTGCACACTGACTAATACAGATGATGTAGATTGCCCAAAAAGTGTTTTTTTTTTGCTAACAGAATATGAATGCTGTATATATTAAACTTGAATTTAACACTTGCAGATCTGGCAAATACTGTTTTTCGAAAAAAAAAGTGTGTTTTTCAAACCTCAGAAGATGATGGGTGTGTTTCTAGCTTAAATTGCACACTGACTAATACAGATGTTGTAGTTTGCCCCCAAAAAATGGTGATTTGCAATGTCCCAAAAGCTCAGATGCTGTGCTGGTGCACTGAGCATGCATAAAATGGCCGCCGCCGCCACCCACCTAACTAACAGAATTTTAAATGTTAGTATTTTTGGTCAATGAGCTCAGGGCAGAGTAAAACGATAGTGCCCTGCACCCACACAACTATTTGTCTGTAGATCGCTCAGTTAGATTCTCTCCTATGCTCTCCCTGAAATCACAAGTCCAGCAGCATCCTCTCCCTACACTTGTAACAGCAGAGTGACGTGCAGCGCTACGTGACCCAAGCTTATATAGACCCTGGGTCGTATGCTGCTCTGGCCAATCACAGCCATGCCATTAGTAGGCATGGCTGTGATGGCCTCTTGGGGCAAGTAGTATGATGCTTGTTGATTGGCTGCTGTGCAGCCATTCAAAAAGCGCCAAGAAAGCGGCAAACACCGAACCCGAACCCAAACTTTTACGAAAATGTTTGGGTTCGGGTCCGGGGTCCAAAAATCTTAAAGTTCGGTACGAACCCGAACTTTACAGTTCGGGTTCGCTCAACCCTACTCATGAGGCTTTGGAGGAAGACGAAGGGCTCTATGGGCACGGTCCATAGAAAGATCTCCTGAGTCTTGTCCCAACAGGGAGATAAAGATGGAGTGCAGCGTTGTCATAATGGCCTCAGGGGCAATTCACTCCGGGAGACCTTTTAGGCGTAGATTATTGCAGCGGCCCCAGTTGTCTTGATCTTCCACCAAGGAATATAAATGATTAACATGTGCCTGGCAGTTATCCATATTGGAGGAGACCGCCGTATTAAACTCCACAATTGCTGTTTGGGAGGTTTCTAGGACCTCCATTCTATTATGCATATGGTGTAAGTCCTCCTTTAATATTGGTTCTAGAGATTGTGTGAGTAGTGATTTAAGGAAAGTTTTGGATATCACCTGCTCTTCCCTTGGGAGCGTTATATCCATTTCACTGTCACCCTCCTGTTCAGATCTGTCCTCCCCAGAAGCTGTAGTCTTGTTTCTCCTGGCCGGCACCATCTTGGGTGTTTGCTGCATAGCTAGAGCCGGAGCTCTTCTCATAAAGCTCTCAAATTTTCCTTGTGAAGAGTTGGTTCTTGGGGTACCCCAGTGGATAGACTTGTCTCTTGTAGTTTTGCCCATTTTTAGGGTTCTGAAAGCTGTGATAAAGCCTGGGATAGTTCGGCCAGTGCCGGAGCTCAGGCAGACGCGTGCATCCGGCTCAGTCATGAAGCTCCGCCCCCAAAACCAAATTTTATTAACAACATGACAATTTCACCTAGAGACAGGCAACCATTTTACAACATCACCTTTTGTCAGGCGGCCATTTCACTAATCACCTAGAGAGAGAGGGAGCCATGTAAATACACACAGTAATGCAGTTAGTGTAATAATCACAATAAAAATAATTCTTCCAACATTAGTTTACATATCACATGACTGTGTCCTGTGTGTTGACCCTGCATATGTATGTCATGTAAAATTGTTACTAAGTGTCAAAAAATATATCATGTGAAAAGTGTCACATGACTGATGAAATCTTTCAGTTAGGCCATGGCTACATTACACACTGTAGGACTGTTACATGGACTACCATTCTACTGCATATAGGGGTCAACTGCCAGATATAAGAAAGGTATCTAGGCAGGATTTTAAATACATATTTATTAGAAGCTGCAACATTTCTCTGGAATACCCTACCCCAAAAAATTAGGTTGAATCACAATATACACAGTTTTAGGCACACACATCTTTTTAGGGTGGCCTATCATATCCCCCGATCTAACCCCTCTCCATAGATAGCCCATTTATCATCATTTATGAACCTGGTCCTCCACCAAACTCTCCATTGCACCCATGCACCCAGAATCACTACAGATATCAGCTGCTGATCGGCTCATGCAGCTTTATATCTACTCCCTTATTTTCTCAATATAGCTAGATCATTGTACAAAAATAAGCACTTTTACCTTTTTTGTCACCCCTATCTTCTCATAGATTGTAAGCTCTTGTGAGCAGGGCAATCATTCCTTTTGTTCGAATTACTGACTTGTCTGTTGCTATGTAATTTTTTGACTGTTTGTACATGAACCCTTGAATTGTATAGCTCTGTAGAATATGTTTGCACTATATATTAATAAAGATTACTATTAGAAAATTGGATGATTTTTTGTGTAAGCACATAAAAAAAAATGGAATATCCCTTTAAGCCTATTTTGCCTAATCTATCTGGAAGTTGTTCTGGGCTCTTTGGTTACCAAACAAATTATCCATCTCTTCAATTTGTCATCAATTTTCCTCTTGTGGCTATGTCCATTGAGGTTGGCTACAGCTTTGTAGACCTCAAACTTCTGAATAATATATGCAGCTGTAGTAACAGGAACATCAAGCTCTTTGGATATTGCTTTATTTGGTCCATGTTCAGTGTGGTAAACACCATAATACCAAACAGCATAGTGATTCTTTTCACCTTTCAAATAGGCAGACTGACTGACATGTCCCTATGGTCAAATTATTTTCAATCTTTTCTAGGGATACCATAATTTTTGCCCAGGCCAGTTTCATTAGGTTTATTTTTTTTGTTTTTTAAATATTCTGTTGAACTACAATTCAGAAGCAATTTCTAATTTTCATTAGCTGATTTTAAGTACATTTAAAAATTGATGTTGTCAGTTTCAAGTTATGTCAGTGACCATTGAGGGTTGTTCTTTCCAAATAACGATTTTCATCCCATCAATGAAAGCCCATCCCAGATTACAGATCAAAGCAGAAGTCAAGTCCAGGTCCTAGCTCAATACAAGCAATTATCATATATAATTGTCATTAGGAATGGCAACCATCACAGATCAAATGAGAACAAGTGGTTGAGAAAGCAGTGGTAAAAATGTGAAGGAAGCTAACTTTGTTCCTCGTGGCTGAAGTGTTGTATGAGAACATGCAGTTTGTAGATGCAAAAACTATTTCTGTTCCATATAAAATAATATGTTGGACAAACTTCACATTTGTTTTTATGTTTTTCCTCTCAAATTGTTGTACTTTTTCCCTACAACTGAAATAATGTTGCACGTGACAATCGATATTATTCTGTTAAAGAAGCACTCTGATGTTTACATTGACATCTGTCAGCTGGCTCACCTTTCTGTGAATTTAGCAAAGGACTCCAATTTCTTGCTGCTGTATACCAATTTGACACATTATGGAACAGACACATACATTATTGCATAAAAACACCATAGAGAGTAATGCTAATTTTTATTTGTTTTCATAGCTGGTCACACACCACTAGGAATATCTTAAATCAAGAAAGTTAGAAGAGGAAATGTTTGTATGCCTTCTTTTGCATACAGTTACAGTATATTGAAGAGTTAAATATACTACATTTCTTATTACAGTTGAAGCAAAGGTTTACAGTCATGCATATGGCAAAATCACAGTATTGCGGCATATCTGGCTAATAATGTACTATGGAAATGTTATATGAATTTAACAGTGTGGATTCCATAAACATAGTGTAAACTAGAGATAAGTGAATTGAATCCAACGAAGTGGAATTCGATGCAAATTTCAGGATAAATTTGATTCACTGTGAAGCCAAATTTCCTTGTGCTTCGTGGTGGCGAATCGATTTAAAGGGAACCTGTCATCAACTTTATGCTGCCCATACTAACAGCAGAATAAAGTAGAGACAGGTGAGTTGATGTCAGCGGTCTGTCATTTATAAGTTAAAAGTAAGTGGTTGCCGAGAACCAACATCACAATCATTGCAGACTGGGCCTGGAAAAGAGTCCCGGCCACCTGAGAAGAGTCCTGGTTATTCATGAATTCCTGCTCTCCTGCCCACCTGCTGATGACTGACAGTCTTCTACCTAGTTTTCTCCCTTTCTCTCTAGGAGAGAACTGCCAATCATCAGCAGATGGGCGGGGAGAGCAGGAGATCATGAATAACCGTGACTATTCTCAGGTAGATTTGACTCTTTTCAGGGCCTGTGCTGCAATGATTATGATGCTGGTTCTCATGAGTGACACACCACTGAAATACGCATTTCAGCATCAGTGAGGTCAGCATAAAGTTGATGACAGGTTCCCTTTAACCTGAAATAGTGTAAAAAAAAAAAAAGAAATCATGCTTACCTCCTTCATTTGCTCGCGACGTGCTGGTCGCTGCCATATTGATTGAAGATCTCTGCCAAAATCCCGTGCGTGGTGACATATGACGTCACCACATCGGCCGTTGTGATATCATCTCAGGCTGCGCAAGATTTTGCGCCAGATCTTCAAGCAAGATGGCGCCGACCAGTCTGTCGCAAGCATATGGACGCGATAAATATATATATATTTTTTTTGTTAATTTTACGCTGTTTTTACTCTCAGATACCAGAATCATGTATGAATGCGGCATCTTAGGGGTACAATGATGGGGAGCAGTGCTATTGCCGCTCCCTGTCATTGCACCCTCTACTTGCATAAAAATGCACTTCGTGACTAAGTAATTCGTCACAAAGCAAATTTTTTTGTAAATTTCTGCAAAGCAGCCGAATCAAATTTTCCAAAACTTTGCTCATCTCTAGTATAAACCTACACGTTACAGATTAAGCATGGACTTCTTGATTCTGTTTGATGCATAGACATAAAAATTCATCATCAACTGTTTAAGACAACCCCAAAATCTCAGCTGACAGTATGATTTTAAGTATAGCATGGATTAACTGCAGTCACACCTGAATTGTCTGGCATTAGACTTTAATGTGTAAAATGTATTTAGAGTTCTAATGAGGGATTAACCTTATTTTTTGCTAACAATTTCTAGCTTTAAAAGACAGCCAGGCAAGCCTGACCTAAATACATAAATGAATACTGACTGGCAACCTTATAGACCTAAACTGCTGTCATAAATAGAGAGTGATTTTATTTCCAAGACTACGCATACATCTAACTTTGAATGGACAAATCAAATCCTCACATGGATTAGAATTATATTAGCTAAATGCCTAACAGCTGCTTCAGAAGCATGAGACTAGATGAAGCAACCAAGCTTTAAATCTGTGCAAACGGCATGAAATGCACATAATGAAACTGATTATGTTACTACTAACATTAAAATGACTGTGAACAAAAATAACACACCAACAAATCCTATAGTAATTTAAAGAACTCATGAGAAATGCATCTTAACAGATGGACCATTTTGAAGCATAAGGCTCTAATAACTTTACTTTGTGATCAAAGAAAATCTCAAAATTGCTAATCCTCAAGAAGTAAGAGTCATAATCTTCATACAGAAAGACAAACATTTATGGATTAGACATTACTTTACTCAAGGAACCTTGGGAATATTAATGCATCTGAATGCTATAAACAGAAATACCACCAGTTATTTCTGGTAAACATTGTAAGAAGACACCAGCTGTCAGCAATCAGTCACATATTTATGTTCAATTGCTATATCTTCCTTAATTTAGGAAATGTTGAATAGCTCATGATGCTTTGTTTCCACATTCATTTTTAATGCCTTTTTGAAGTTGAAGCAGGAATGGATTCAAAAACAACAGAAGACTCAGTCTTTCCCTTATATGTGTCCTCAGTTTATGATTTAGGCTCAGCAAACCAGTTCATAACGAACTGGGTTTGTTATGAATTTCACAAAAATTTGTCCACAAAACAAACATTTCAGGTTCACTTTGGACGAATCCAGAAGAACGGCACATAGCACCATTTTACTGCACATACCATCAGGAAAAAACATGTGTGAGGAATAAAAAGGATATTCGCATATCCCCTGGGAGAAGCAAGGGCAAAGATTTTCCCTGACTGGCTCACAGGCTTAAAACAGCCTCATCAGCCAATCTGGGGTCAGCAGGCAGAAATTGCAGAATGTCAATCTGTGTTGAGCTGCTGATGAGGGTGGGTAGATATAATCAGTGTTAGGTATAATCAGAAAATGATCTTGTACTGTATACAGAGTCACAAGCAAGTCCCTAATGTTACAGGGACAATGTAGGGACAGAAAACAAAGAAATAATTGCGTAGAATAGGAAGGACTTTGATCACGGAAAGCTTTGAGGGGGTAAGGGGTTGGGTCGCAGTGCTGCATACAGGGGATGTCTTACAGCTGCTGCAGAACCACAAAAAACAGCCACTTGCAAGAAAAAAAATGTCCTTTGAACCTTTGACAGCATTTTTTTTTCAAAACCTCAAGTTTCTACATACTATAGGCTTATTGCTAGCACAGCACCCCAATAGCATTCTGTTGTAAACACTGAGCAATTGCACATGTTCTTCTTCAGTGCATTATATCTGTCCAGTGTTATTAACCCCTTCAGGACCCCGCCATTTTTCACCTTAGGGACCAGGCCATTTTTTGCAAATCTGACATGTGTCATTTTATGTGGTGATAACTTTAAAACGCTTGTACTTATCCAGTAAACATATTATACTTCATGATAATGGTATAATTGAGTAAAAAATAAATAAAAAATATTTATTAAAAATATGCCAAAATATACCCAAAATTTGGAAAAATTAGCCAATTTCCAAATTTCAATTTCTCTACTATAATTGATAGTAATACCTCCAAAAATAGTTATTACTTTTTATTTCCCAAATGTCTATTTCATGTTTAGATCATTTTGTGAATGCCATTTTATTTTTTGGGGACGTTAGAAGGCTTAGAAGTTTAGAAGCAAATCTTGAAATTGTTCAGAAAATTTCTAAAACCCACTTTTTCAGGACCAGTTCAGGTCTGAAGTCACTTTGTGAGGCTTACATAATATAAACCACCCAAAAATGAACCCCATTTTACAAACTACACCCGTCAAGGTATTCAAAACTTTATTAACCCTTTAGGTGCTCCACAAGAATTAATGGAAAATAGAGATAAAATTTAAAAATTTCACTTTTTTGGCAGATTTTCCATTTGAATCCATTTTCCAGTTACATAGCAAGGGTTAACAGCCAAACAAAACTCAATATTTATGGCCCTGATTCTGTAGTTTACAGAAACACCCCATATGTGGTCGTAAACTGCTGTACTGGCACATGGCATCATGTAGAAGGAAAGGAACGCCTATGGTTTTTGGAAAGAAGATTTCACTGGGATAATTTTAAGCTGTCATGTCACATTTGAGGACAGTTTTAGGACGATTATCTTAGGTAGGGTACGATTTTTGTGGGATGAGATGATGGTTTAAATTGGCACTATTTTGGGGTGCATATGAAATTTTGATCGCTTACTATTGAAATTTTTGTGATGTAAAGTGACAAAAAATTGCTTTTTTCACACAGTTTTAATTTTTATTTTTTTACAGTATTCACCTGAGGGGTTAGGTCATGTGATATTTTTATAGTGCAGGTTATTACGGACGCGGCAATACCTAATATGTCAACTTTTTTTATTTATGTAAGTTTTCCACAATAATTTCAATTTTGAAACCAAAAAAATCATGTCTTAGTGTTTCCATAGTCTGAGAGCCATAGTTTTTTTCAGATTTTGGGCAATTATCTTAGGTAGGGTAAGACTTTTGCGGGATGAGATGACGGTTTGATTGGCACTATTTTGGGGTGCGTATGACTTTTTGATCACTTGCTATTGCACTTTTTGTGATGTAAGGTGACAAAAAATGCCAGTTTTTTACACAGTTTTTATTTTTATTTTTTACGGTGTTCTTACAAACGCGTCAATACCTAATACATATACTTTTTTATTTACTTAAAGGGAACCTGTCATGTGGATATTTGATTATAATCTAACTAATTATATACAATCATTAACTACTAAAAAGTACCTTAGATGTATTCACTTACTGGTGTGACAGATGGTTATCTCATAATATACACACAAAGATGCCGCATGCTAATGAGCTGATTTGAGTCCGGCGTGATGTCATTGAGTCCAGCGTATATTTAATTCAGAGCTATAGCCACTCCCCTGCCCACCTGCTGCTGAGTTTATATGGAAACAAACTGTCATTCAGAAGCAGGTGGGCGGGGAGAGTCAGGAGCTCATAAATATTCATGACTCATCATTATCAGCTGGAGCTTTTCAATACAAGATGTTGGCAGATTGACTGGGTCAATTAAAGAAAGTGACCCAGCATTGTGCTAAGAGAATCAGTCACTTATTTATGTTGCCCTTAGTTAGGACACCATAAAACTGGTGACTAGAGTTGAGCAAACACCTGGATGTTCGGGTTCGAGAAGTTCGGCCGAACTTCCCGGAAATGTTCGGGTTCGGGATCCGAACTTCGCCCCGAACTTCGCCCCGAACCCGAACCCCATTGAAGTCAATGGGGACCCGAACTTTTCGGCACTAAAAAGGCTGTAAAACAGCCCAGGAAAGGGCTAGAGGGCTGCAAAAGGCAGCAAAATGTAGGTAAATCCTTGCAAACAAATGTGGATAGGGAAATAAATAAAAATAAAAATAAAATAAATAAAAATTAACCAATATCAATTGGAGAGAGGTCCCATAGCAGAGAATCAGGCTTCATGTCATAGCAGAGAATAAGGCATCATGTCACCCACCACTGGAACAGGCCATTGTCAGATATTTTTAGGCCCCGGCACCCAGACAGAGGAGAAAGGTCCCATAGCAGAGATTTAGGTTTCATGTCATAGCAGAGAATCAGGCTTCACGTCACCCAACACTGGAACAGGCCACTGTCAGATATGTTTAGGCCCCGGCACCCAGACAGAGGAGAGAGGTCCCATAGCAGAGAATCAGGCTTCATATCATAGCAGAGAATCATGCTTCATGTCACCCAACACTGGAACAGGCCACTGTCAGATATGTTTAGGCCCCGGCACCCAGACAGAGGAGAGAGGTCCCATAGCAGAGAATCAGGCTTCATGTCATAGCAGAGAATCATGCTTCATGTCACCCAACACTGGAACAGGCCACTGTCAGATATTTTTAGGCCCCGGCACCCAGACAGAGGAGAGAGGTTCCATTGCAGAGAATCAGGCTTCACGTCACCCAACACTGGAACAGGCCACTGTCAGATATTTAGGCCCCGGCACCTAGACAGAGGAGAATGGTCCCATTGCAGAGAATAAGGCTTCATGTCACCCACCACTGGAACAGGCCACTGTCAGATATTTTTAGGCCACGGCACCCAGACAGAGGAGAGGTTCATTGAACTTTGGGTTGCCCCGCAATATAATGGTAAAATGAAAATAAAAATAGGATTGAATGAGGAAGTGCCCTGGAGTACAATAATATATGGTTAAGGGGAGGTAGTTAATGTCTAATCTGCACAAGGGATGGACAGGTCCTGTGGGATCCATGCCTGGTTCAATTTTATGAACGTCAGCTTGTCCACATTGGCTGTGGACAGGCGGCTGCGTTTGTCTGTAATGACGCCCCCTGCCGTGCTGAATACACGTTCAGACAAAACGCTGGCCGCTGGGCAGGCCAGCACCTCCAAGGCATAAAAGGCTAGCTCTGGCCACGTGGACAATTTGGAGATCCAGAAGTTGAATGGGGCCGAACCATCAGTCAGTACGTGGAGGGGTGTGCACAGGTACTGTTCCACCATGTTAGTGAAATGTTGCCTTCTGCTAACACGTTCCGTATCAGGTGGTGGTGCAGTTAGCTGTGGCGTGGTGACAAAACTTTTCCACATCTCTGCCATGCTAACCCTGCCCTCAGAGGAGCTGGCCGTGACACAGCTGCGTTGGCGACCTCTTGCTCCTCCTCTGCCTTCGCCTTGGGCTTCCACTTGTTTCCCTGTGACATTTGGGAATGCTCTCAGTAGCGCGTCTACCAACGTCTACTCGCGCATCTTACTAACACGCTTCAGTGCAGGAAGTAAGGTGGGCACATTGTCCTTGTACCGGGGATCCAGCAGGGTTGCAACCCAGTAGTCCGCACACGTTAAAATGTGGGCAACTCTGCTGTCGTTGCGCAGGCACTGCAGCATGTAGTCGCTCAAGTGTGCCAGGCTGCCCAGAGGTAAGGACAAGCTGTCCTCTGTGGGAGGCGTATCGTCATCGTCCTGTGTTTCCCCCCAGCCACGCACCAGTGATGGGCCCGAGCTGCGTTGGGTGCCACCCCGCTGTGAACATGCTTCATCCTCATCCTCCTCCACCTCCTCCTCATCCTCGTCCTCCTCGTCCTCCAGTAGTGGGCCCTGTCTGGCCACATTTGTACCTGGCCTCTGCTGTTGCAAAAAAACTCCCTCTGAGTCACTTCGAAGAGACTGGCCTGAAAGTGCTAAAAATGACCCCTCTTCCTCCTCCTCCTCCTGGGCCACCTCCTCTTCCATCATCACCCTAAGTGTTTTCTCAAGGAGACATAGAAGTGGTATTGTAACGCTGATAACGGCGTCATCGCCACTGGCCATGTTGGTGGAGTACTCTAAACAGCGCAACAGGGCACACAGGTCTCGCATGGAGGCCCAGTCATTGGTGGTGAAGTGTGTCTGATCCACAGTGCGACTGACCCGTGCGTGCTGCAGCTGAAACTCCACTATGGCCTGCTGCTGCTCGCACAGTCTGTCCAGCATGTGCAAGGTGGAGTTCCACCTGGTGGGCACGTCGCATATGAGGCGGTGAGTGGGAAGGCCGAAGTTACGCTGTAGCGCAGACAGGCGAATAGCGGCAGGATGCGAACGCCGGAAGCGCGAACAGACGGCCTGCACTTTATGCAGCAGCTCTGACATGTCGGGGTAGTTGCGAATGAACTTCTGCACCACCAAATTCAGCACATGCGCCAGGCAAGGGATGTGCGTCAAATCGGCTAGTCCCAGAGCTGCAACGAGATTTCGCCCATTATCGCACACCACCAGGCCGGGCTTGAGGCTCACCGGCAGCAACCACTCGTCGGTCTGTTGTTCTATACCCCGCCACAACTCCTGTGCGGTGTGGGGCCTGTCCCCCAAACATATGAGTTTCAGAATGGCCTGCTGACGTTTACCCTGGGCTGTGCTGAAGTTGGTGGTGAGGGTGTGTGGCTGACTGGATGAGCAGGTGGAAGAAGAGGAGGAGGAAGCTGAGTAGGAGGAGGAGGAGACAGGAGGCAAAGAATGTTGCCCTGCGATCCTTGGAGGCGGAAGGACGTGCGCCAAACAGCTCTCCGCCTGGGGCCCAGCCGCCACTACATTTACCCAGTGTGCAGTTAGGGAGATATAGCGTCCCTGGCCATGCTTACTGGTCCACGTATCTGTGGTTAGGTGGACCTTGCCACAGATGGCGTTGCGCAGTGCACACTTGATTTTATCAGATACTTGGTTGTGCAAGGAAGGCACGGCTCTCTTGGAGAAGTAGTGCCGGCTGGGAACAACATACTGTGGGACAGCAAGCGACATGAGCTGTTTGAAGCTGTCTGTGTCCACCAGCCTAAATGACAGCATTTCATAGGCCAGTAGTTTAGAAATGCTGGCATTCAGGGCCAGGGATCGAGGGTGGCTAGGTGGGAATTTACGCTTTCTCTCAAATGTTTGTGAGATGGAGAGCTGAACGCTGCCGTGTGACATGGTTGAGATGCTTGGTGACGCAGGTGGTGGTGTTGGTGGTACATCCTATGTTTGCCGGGCGGCAGGTGCCAACGTTCCTCCAGAGGCGGAGGAAGAGGCCGAGGCGGCGGCAGCAGAAGAAGAGGCCGAGGCGGCAGCAGCAGAAGAGGTAGCAGGGGGAGCCTGAGTGACTTCCTTGTTTTTAAGGTGTTTACTCCACTGCAGTTCATGCTTTGCATGCAGGTGCCTGGTCATGCAGGTTGTGCTAAGGTTCAGAACGTTAATGCCTCGCTTCATGCTCTGATGGCACAGCGTGCAAACCACTCGGGTCTTGTCATCAGCACATTGTTTGAAGAACTGCCACGCCAGGGAACTCCTTGAAGCTACCTTTGGGGTGCTCGGTCCCAGATGGCGGCGGTCAGTAGCAGGCGGAGTCTCTTGGCGGCGGGTGTTCTGCTTTTGCCCACTGCTCCCTCTTTGTCTTTTGCTACGCTGTTGGCTCGGTCTCACCACTGCCTCTTCCTCCGAACTGTGAAAGTCAGTGGCACGACCTTCATTCCATGTGGGGTCTAGGACCTCATCGTCTCCTGAATCGTCTTCCACCCAGTTGATCCCTGACCTCCTGTTCAGTCTGCACACTGCAGAAAGACGCAGCAGTTGGCACCTGTGTTTCGTCATCATCAGAGACGTGCTGAGGTGGTATTCCCATGTCCTCATCATCAGGAAACATAAGTGGTTGTGCGTTAGTGCATTCTATGTCTTCCACCGCTGGGGAAGGGCTAGGTGGATGCCCTTGGGAAACTCTGCCAGCAGAGTTTTCAAACAGCATAAGAGACTGCTGCATAACTTGAGGCTCAGACAGTTTCCCTGATATGCATGGGGTGATGTGACAGACTGATGGGCTTGGTTTTCATGCGCCATCTGTGCGCTTTCTGCAGAAGACTGGGTGGGAGATAATGTGAACGTGCTGAATGCACTGTCGGCCACCCAATTGACTAATGCCTGTACCTGCTCAGGCCTTACCATCCTTAGAACGGCATTGGGCCCCACCAAATATGGCTGTAAATTCTGGCGGCTACTGGGACCTGAGGTAGTTGGTACATTAGGACGTGTGGCTGTGGCAGAACGGCCACGTCCTCTCCCAGCACCAGAGGGTCCACTAACACCACCACGACCATGTCCGCGTCCGCGTCCCTTACTAGATGTTTTACTCCTTGTTACCGTTCACCACAATAAGAAAAATATTATTCGGGCCAATGTATTGAATTCAAATTCAGGCCTTTTTTTACAGACACCTAACACTATCTGGCTATCTATTTAGGTACCGTATTACACTAATACAGGCACACCAGTAATGACAGATTTAGCTGAATATAAATTTGAGGCTTATTATTTAGGCGCTGGGTGACAGGTATACGTTTACGGACAGAATTAGACTTGGATCTGCACTGTAGCGTGTGTGTGAAGTTCTTGAGAATTACCCTATCTGCACCTTGAATCTTATATACCCTTTTAGGGATAGATTTAAAGTAGGCCTGATACAGCAGAAACCACTAATTTTGAGAATTGCAAAATTGGGAATTGTATTTCAACCCAGAACAAAAACTGTGCTTTGACGGACACTAAATAACTTGACCAGCTAAAACAGTAATGACAGATTTGGATGAATATAAATGTGAGGCCTATTTTTTAGGCGCTGGGTGACAGGTATACGTTTACGAACAGAAATAGACTTGGATTTGCACTGTAGCGTGTGTGTGAAGTTCTTGAGAATTACCCTATCTGCACCTTGAATCTTATATACCCTTTTAGGGATAGATTTAAAGTAGGCCTGATACAGCAGAAACCACTAATTTAGAGGATTGCAAAATTGGGAATTGTATTTCAACCCAGAACAAAAACTGTGCTTTGACGGACACTAAATAACTTGACCAGCTAAAACAGTAATGACAGATTTGGATGAATATAAATGTGAGGCCTATTTTTTAGGCGCTGGGTGACAGGTATATGTTTAATCACAGAATTAGACTTGGATCTGCACTGTAGCGTGTGTGTGAAGTTCTTGGGAATTACCCTATCTGCACCTTGAATCTTATATACCCTTTTAGGGATAGATTTAAAGTAGGCCTGATACAGCAGAAACCACTAATTTAGAGGATTGCAAAATTGGGAATTGTATTTCAACCCAGAACAAAAACTGTGCTTTGACGGACACTAAATAACTTGACCAGCTAAAACAGTAATGACAGATTTGGATGAATATAAATGTGAGGCCTATTTTTTAGGCGCTGGGTGACAGGCTCAACTTGCCCCTGATGTAGTATATGGCCAAAAAATAACCACACTATTGATGGTTAAATGCACTTGATGACAGCTTGACCCTGATGTAGGATATAGCCAAAAAAATAACCACACTATTGATGGTTAAATGCACTTGGGTGACAGGCTCAGCTTGCCCCTGATGTAGTATATGGCCAAAAAATAACCACACTATTGATGGTTAAATGCACTTGATGACAGCTTGACCCTGATGTAGGATATAGCCAAAAAATAACCACACTATTGATGGTTAAATGCACTTGGGTGACAGGCTCAGCTTGCCCCTGATGTAGTATATGGCCAAAAAATAACGACACTATTGATGGTTAAATGCACTTGGGTGACAGGCTCAACTTGCCCCTGATGTAGTATATGGCCAAAAAATAACTACACTATTGATGGTTAAATGCACTTGATGACAGCTTGACCCTGATGTAGGATATAGCAAAAAATAACCACACTATTGATGGTTAAATACACTTGGGTGACAGGCTCAGCTTGCCCCTGATGTAGTATATGGCCAAAAAATAACCACACTATTGATGGTTAAATGCACTTGATGACAGCTTGACCCTGATGTAGGATATAGCCAAAAAATAACCACACTATTGATGGTTAAATGCACTTGGGTGACAGGCTCAGCTTGCCCCTGATGTAGTATATGGCCAAAAAATAACGACACTATTGATGGTTAAATGCACTTGGGTGACAGGCTCAACTTGCCCCTGATGTAGTATATGGCCAAAAAATAACTACACTATTGATGATTAAATGCACTTGATGACAGCTTGACCCTGATGTAGGATATAGCAAAAAATAACCACACTATTGATGGTTAAATGTACTTGGTGGCAGTTTGTGCTGGCGCACCACAAGCCACGAAATGGCTGCCGATCACCCCAGAAAAAAGTGACTGAAAAACGCTCTGGGCAGCCTAAAAACAGTGAGCAATTCAATAGCAGCAGTTCAATGATCCACAGCTGTAGATCACTGAATGAAGTCTTTTGGAGGAGTTAATCACTGCCTAATCTCGCCCTAACGTCGCAGCTGCAACCTCTCCCTACACTTGTATCAGCAGAGTGACGTGCAGCGCTACGTGACCCAAGCTTATATAGAGGCTGGGTCACATGCTGCACTGGCCAATCACAGCCATGCCAATAGTAGGCATGGCTGTGATGGCCTCTTGGGGCAAGTAGTATGATGCTTGTTGATTGGCTGCTTTGCAGCCTTTCAAAAAGCGCCAAGAAAGCGCCGAACTCGAACCTGGACAGTTCGGGTACGCTCATCCCTAGTATCTGGCAATCATGGTGGGTTGTTTAATTTTATATCACCATGGATGTTATTATATGTACTATATCAGTGATGGTGAACCTTTTAGAGACCGAGTGCCCAAACTAAAACCCAAAACCCAGCAGGACTAATGAGAGAACATGCTGTGTGGTGAGAAGCTTTAGTGCGCAGACTAGGAATTACTTAATCAATTCTACTGGATTGGAATTCATCCCAAATTTCCAAAAAAGTTCAGATTCTGATACATTTCTGTTAAATTGGAGAGAAAGACACCTAAAGTAACATTCAACTAAAAGTAAGAACAGAAAATCCCTCCCAGGATTTTTTATTTTTTTCAACGAGACATACAAGCTAACTCTTTCTAGAAGGAGAAGCCTCGCTTGGCTGACTGGCCTTGAGGGTGCTCATTATCATTAGGGAGACCAAAAATATGTATGATGAGTATTGTATGACAGGCAACACTACTCTTGGTTTCTAAGAGGAATATATGCAAATTCACATATTTTAATTAGGCTGGCATGAGATAAGATTAGCATTGTTTTCTTTATTTTTTTGGGAAGAAAAGTTCATTTGAATATAATTTAAAGAAACCCAAAGGTAAGCAAATTAAATTGCTTGACAAAAACGCAAAGAGAGGATATCTTGTCTAATACCAGAAGAATTAAGATATGCCAATTCGCATCTATTCTTCCCAAAATGCAAAAGCAGTGGTGCCTGGCTCATGATGAATTTTATTTTGGTCTCCCTAATGCAAAATAGCACCATACGGGGTACTTCCTTTAGCCAGTCAGCTATACTATGCTTTCTCTTAATGCATTTTGATTCTTTTGTCTTTCTGGTAGAGAAATTGCCTTGCATGTCTCATTGAGAGAAATGTAATCCTGCACGGGATATTATAGTTGTTTAAGATGGAAAATTAGATTGCATGCCTCACTTTCAGTTCAATATTGAGTGGGTATTTCTTCTAGACTCTTGTTGGTCAGGCATTTTAGAAAAAATATGAGTCTTTGTATTTCATGAACAAATTTTTCCCTATTTTTTTCCACTAAGTTTTTGTTGGTAGCCTCAAATTTTAGATTTTTATTTATTGCTATTAGTGTTCAGAGAAACAAAGCATTCAAAGCAGAATTCGGACCCAAGTTTAGGAAAACAATTTGCAATTAATCCAAATCTCCTTGCGCTCCAGAGTAGCAAATCACTTTTTCCTAAAATGGTGGCTGCACGTGTTACAAAGTGAAAGTTAGAAGCCAGGGAACGTGAGATCACCCATAATTCCAGCCAGCCAGCAAATCCATAGATAACCATCCTCTGTGATATAACAGCCCTATAAAATCATTATCCCTCAAGAGCTGAGCATAGGGAGAGATGTGGCAAGTGCTCATGCACTAGGGACAGTATTGCTGAAAATGATTAATAGAAAAATATTGGAGAGGGAGAGTGCAGAGAGAGTGCAAGAGGTCTTATGCTGCCTCAGTTTTATTTATTTATTCCTTTATTTACTTATTCCAACTTTAGTCATAAATGTAATTCAATGGCAATAAGATGGAAGCCTTTATTATTTCGGTGCCAGCGTGCCAACCAATATCATTCAGTCTGAACCCCTTAGAGGGGACAGGTCTTCATGTTGACCATCCTCATCTTTTGCTAGGTTTACTTCTTCCAAATTATCCTTCAAAGTCTGCATGTCCTAAAGTCAGCAAGATGCAGAAAAAGGAGGAGCTGGATGTTCCTGATGACATATTCTCATTGATATTAGATAATGTGGATTAGGAGGAAAAGCAGATGGCAGAAGAAGGGCAATAGAGGGCTGGGTTAGAGAAGTGTCGAAGCTGATAAATATTTAGTGTTTACTGTCAAATAATCTGCAGGAGATTATAGGCAAGGAAAAGCAATAATATTTATATTGTGCCCCCAACCTAACCAGCCAAACCCCATACCAGCAACAGCCCTTGTTTGAAGGTGCCACAAGGCCATTAACAATTAAGAAGGACTATACAGTGCAATCTTCATTATTAAATGAAAGGCAGACTGGGGCTAATTGACTGTGCAGTTCACCACTGCAGAAGGGCCACAACCCGCCCACAGCATAGCCGCTCCGTGTGGCTATACCCTAAGGTAGAGGGGCCTAAGTATACCTGATTTATAGTGTTTTGTGACACATTCTTTGGTAATGAATCAAATTCCTTGGCTACTTTCAGTGAAGTTGCTGAATGAAATTTTTCAAAACTTCGCTCATCTTTAATTGTATCTTCACATAATGCTTATCTGGAAAAGATAAATATAAGCTGGACTCCTTTCTGAAATCTGGAGGTTTCCAAAGGAAAAAAGTCAAGTGGTGCCAAGTACAGAAAGTTCTGGGAGTTGCAAGCAGGGAGTCGGAATACATTACTGGACTGAAGAGAAGGGAGTGACAAAAGTACTGACATGGCAGGAAACATAGTTACTAATTTACTGTTTGGAGAAAAAAGTAAAATTAAGTTTATTTGGGCCATGTACTGTATGGTGTTCTTACATTTATTTATTTTTTCAAACGTTCATAGCGTGATAAGGGTAGTCAAAAAAACTGAAGGCCAATCAAATCCTGATGAGTAGAAAAACATTTCTCATATTTGGCAGTCCAGGTAGATGACCAAATCTGCAGTGGATCAGGTCTGTCCACAGTAGCAAATCTCATGATCCAGCTTACACTACACATACTGTATACCTGAAGCCAAGTTCTTCTGATTAATAAATGTTCAGGAACCTTTCAGCATTATTTATGGTTCCAAAAGGCACTTTCTTGTATTTCATTTACTGTAAGTGCATTAATTATATTCTGACCCTGTGAAATTTGCTGCATTTTCGATTCATAATTTTACAAGTATAACTGGCTATCATGCTTTTACTTTGATTTTACATGACAACGGCCATATTTCATGTACATAACTTAGCAAATCTGTGGTCTTCATAATGCGTTAAACTAAATGAAAGGGAGTCTGTCACCCAGAAATCCACTGATGAACAAGGCAAATGCCTTATGGGGCTACCTCAGATGAATGTAATGACACCTTTCAATTGCTTCATTCTGGAGAAAAAGTACTTTTAATACATATGAAAATGAGAAGTAAAGTGCACCATGGCTGGCCCAAGACATCATGTGCACTCCTCACACTCCTGCTTCTTCTGTCAGACCCTCTCTCTCCTTCTGGATTGTTAAGGCCAGGTGAGATGACTATGCAGAAAGGAGAGTAGAGATGAAGAAGGTCACGGCACTCCAAAAGCTAGTTCAATGTGTTTTAATCCACCAAATATTCAGCAGCAATGTTTCGACAACAGTCTTTATCAAGCTACATACCCAACTATGCAGAAAGGAGAGGGAGAGGTTGACAGGGGAAGCAGGAGGAGCAAGAGTGGCTTGGACACACCTTCAGTGCACTTAACTGCTCATTTGTATGTGGATTAAAAGTATCTTTTTCTCCAGGATGAAGCAAGGGATCGCTAAGTGAAAGGTATTATTACATTTAGCTCATCAATCCTTACTAAGCATTGCACCTAGTTAAACAATGAATTTCCTGGTGACAGACTTCATTTACAAGTATGGGAAATCATATTTACTAATTCATTAAATATTCCAGACCTGCTGAATAAATATTTTTGCACTTATATTAAAAAGGAGGGGGAGGGGCTGCAGAATGAGATATAATGTGTAATAAATATGTTTTAATTTTTTTTTTAATATTGAAATACTGGTCACTTACAGTTGTCTTCTAAACAAAATAAGGAGAAAAGGGCTGAGTTGAAGAGTTACTAATTTTCAAATATTTGTTTTTACTTTTTTAATTATAATTTTTAGTTCCCTGAACTTGAATCTTCTGATCACTTGTAACATAGACTGCAATATTATACTATTTCAGTCAGGCAAAGCTCAGCAGTTAGCTCACTATTACAGCACTGGAATCCATCACAGGGCCCCAGGCTGTCATGGCAACAGGAAAGAGGGAGGCCCCTCCTTCTGTCTAACGTATCAAACTACTGATTGCATCTGAGGGGTTAAATGACCAGGATTAGCTCTCAAATCCTGGTTATTGAGGACGGGTTCCAGCTGTATTACTCAGCTGATGCTTACCATGTATGGTGCTGGCTGAGTGTGGGAAGCCTCTCCATCCACATCTGCACCAAAGATGTATAGTTAAGTATGTCATGGTGTTCTAGTAGACCGCATGTATTTAAGGTAACCACTCCAAATCAGAGTATTCACTTCTGCACGTATGGGTAAAACATTAGTCTCCACAGGAATCTCTCTTCCTCCACTGACTCCTATGGGATACCAAAATCACACTCATAGTGAAGTACTGCTGTGCTACTCACAGGCGCACAGTAGTATGCAGGCACTTCAAACAAGCGCTATAGAAGCGAGTACATCAAGGTCCTCCTTCCCGATGGTAATCCTATGAGGAGTTCGCTACAATAGTGAAGCACCGTCTCCAATTTGTATAAAACAATTATTTATTATACTCACAAATTCCATAAAAGGTAGCCTTTTGCACGCCCGACGTATGTCATGGTGCATGTGTAAAGTGCAGGACACGTGCAGAAGAATAGGAGCAGATATTTCTTTAAAGAAAACGTGTCCCTAAAAATTTTATATGCCAGTTAAAACCAGATAGGAGCACAGATCCTTTTTGCTAATCTGTTTTCATTTTCTGGTTGCAAATTTATTTATTCAGTTTCCTGAACTTGATTATGGGGCGACCATCTTGCTTGAGATTCTCTTAACAGCATTTATACAGCCTTAAGAAAATTGCTTTATGGCAGCCCCATGGGCCATAGACACAATGGAAGGGAGGGGACCTCATTGACTTCTATAGGAGAGTTTGCTAGGCATGTTGTGCGACCTGTCCAGAGGTCATTGTACAGGAAAAGAATAGATAGGCTTTGACAATCACCTGTTGTGAACGGTGGATCCTGTCTTATCTATACACAGAGGTGATACCATTACAGGCAGGATTATAATGACAGATAAGCAGGTAACAGTAGTAAAGTGATCTGTACAGACCAAGAGGTGGTGCCTATTATTAGGCTTAGTGGTCAGTGTGAAAACTGCAGGATTTTATGGTTTTTGTTTAATTATAGATATTGACATGGAAAATTAAAAATAACATCATCAAAAATTGTTTAAAAATATGTTAGACAATAGGTCATTTTCTGATGACACATTTCCTTTCCAACTTTACAGAGAAACTGGCAGTAATCAATGAATAAAACAGAACAGCAAAAAATTTTTAAAAAGAAATTAATTCTCTTTAGGATACAGTTATTCCACCTGGTGCCTTTTATACTTGGGGACTCTGGTGTTTGTGCTGAGATCATGCTCGCCCGGGTTCTGGTGCTGACATATATCTCATGCTGTGTGCTGTGACTTGCAGATTTCTACATAGCCCTTGCTCTCTGAATTCACCAGCTCATACTTGATGACCAGATTCTCCCACCTGAGTCTGCAGATGACACCTGTTTTACCATCATTCTGTTCAGGGCACGTGAGAGAACCTCCTCCTTCCACACAGCAACAGTTTCTGTCCAGGCTCAAAAGCCTTCTCCTGGTGTCTCCAGAACCCTGGTTTCTCTTCATACTTGGTAGCACACTGCTCTTCCATACTCGGGCAGGCCCTGCATGCAGGAGAAGGGCAGCTTCTCTGGGTGTTGCACATGTTAAGTTAATATTCTAGATTGGGGCTGTCACATTATTTGCGTCTTGTTATATATTTATGATAGAGGAGATACATTTTACAATTAAAGTGCTTTATCCCCAGAGTGCTGTCCGCATCTTTTGCGGACCCATTGAAGTGAATAGGTCCGCATCTGAGCCGCAAAAACGGCGGCTCGGATGCGGACCCAAACAACGGCCCTGTGCATGAGGCCTTAAGGACAGGTTCATGCATTGTAGATCATTTCTGTTTCTGCAAATGCACAATGCATTGATTGCAAATGTATTTGCTCAGTGGAAGAATTCTTCAAACTGTAACAAAATGCTAAAAAATTAACTTACCCAACAGTAGAAGCAATCTCTACATTCCCTCAGTAATCACAACAGTACTGTATATCCCTTAGGGCTCATACACACTGCCGTTACCAGCAGTGTGCACCCCGCATCATGGATTTGGACCCATTCACTTGAATGGGTCCGCAATCCGGGAGATGCGGTGCGGTGTGGAACAGAGGCATGGATCAGAAGCCCACGGAAACATTACGGAGTGCTTCCGTGGGTTTCCTGTCCGTGCCTCCGCACCACAAAAAAGTAGTGCATGCACTACTTTTTTGCGGTGCGTACCGTTGGATGCAGATCGTGGACCGCATTCAAGTGAATGGGTCCGCGTTCCACAGGCGGCTGTCCCACGGTCGGTGCCCATGCATTGCAGACCGCAATTTGCTGTCCGTAGCACGGGCCCGGCCAGCACACGGTCGTGCGCATGAGCCCTTATACATTAGTCATGTCCACAGACAAGTTGTGCAGTGGCATTCAAAAGTTTGAGCGTCCCTGGTTAAAATTACTGTTACGGTCAACTAGTGTTGAGTTAAAAAAATATACTTACCTCATCAATTTGAGTGCAAAGAGCCGGCCGCCGCCAACTTGATTGAAGATCTCACGAAAAATCCTGTGCGCTGTGGTGTATGACGTCACCACGCCAGCCGACATAATGGGCCGTGCCACATTTCGCGCTGGATCTTCAATCAAAAGGACAATGACAGCTCTTCGCTATCAAATACTGTAGATGAGGTAAGTATGATTTTATCGAATTTTTTTCATTTTACACGCTCCCTGTCATTGCGCCCACTACTTACAAAGAAATGCACTTTGTAACAAAGTAATTAGTCACAAAGCAAACTTTTTTTGTAAAATTCAGCGAAGGAGCCGAATCAAATGTTTCAATACTTCGCTCATTTCTACTGTCAACAATAAAAGGCTATGGACACCTTTGTGCACTAAAAATCAATAACCCCATATCGTACCATAATGCAGCACATAATAAAATTGCACTTGTTTGTTTACTGGTATCAGCTTTGCTGCACATGCCCTCAGAAACGCTCTTCTATGAGATTCACTCACTGTTTCTCATGATCAGTGATGGCGAGTTCGCAGTGTTCGCCGACGAACACATGCGATCTGCCATCTTTATTCCCAAGCCCGGCGATGCAGAGGTAAGTCCTTACCTGTGCCTGTGCCGCGAGCCGCTCTGAAACACATGCGGTCACCGGGAGCAGGCAGTTCCGATTCCCTTTCGTTTGTAGGACCGCCCACCTACATAAATCAGAATAATTAATGAATGAATTAGCTCCCTATATAAGGTAGCTACCAGCATGCATCATTGTGTTTTTTTTTATTGTCCTTCAGTAAGCCCACCTAGCGGCTGGTTACTTGGGATCAGGTAGCCTTATTTCTGTTTCTTTTTTCCTTCTTTTTTTATATGGCCATGTATTTTTCTGGCCCAAGACCTTATCGCTCCTGCGCTTGTCCAGGGCGCTCTCTGCAGGGATTACTGGAGGCGCTGGTCTGGAGATCCTTCATCTAAGAGTAACCTCTGCTCTTTACCATTTGAGCCTGGGAGACTGTTCGGCTCTGGATAAGCTTCTTGAGTCTAACATGGAAGAGAAAATATTAAACTTCCCTCAAGCCAGACGTAGAGATAAACCAATTTTTTTCCGTCCCTATAGAGGACAGGATTATAGGAGATAAAATTTTAGGGGACGCTCAACCAGAGGAAGACCTGATCCTAGATTCAGATCAACTTCTGAGAAGCCAGGAAAGAAGTCAGATGATACCAAACAGCCAAAGACGGAGTTCTGACGCCACAGGTCAGGAAGTGGGAGGCCGCCTTTCAAGTTACTACTCAGAATGGCTGCGGGTTACCTCAGACATTTGGGGTCTCCAGATCGTCAAAGAAGGTTACGAACTGGAATTCGACCACTTCCCAAGAGACAGATTCCTATTAAACAAAGGAGAAGATCTTCTACGCTCTTCACCAGATTGCAGCAGAGATAGTAGGAAAACCACTGCTTGTTCGTTCAGACAATCTTTCTGCGTTTTTTTATCTGAACAAGCAAGGGGGGACAAGGAATACGGTTCTCCTGGGCTTGTGCAAGGAAATCTTTACCTGGGCGGAGTCCCACCTCTTGGAATTAAGAGCCATGCATATCAGAGGTTGCTGCAATACTCGAGCAGATCGGCTGAGTCGGAGGATGATCAAACCAGCAGAATGGGAGCTGAATCAAGCCGTATTTCAGCAAATAGTGGCCAAATGGGGTCTTCCATCTTGGGACCTGATGCCGTCCAGGAAGAACAAGAAGCTATCAAGGTTCTGCTCCCTGAACAGTTGGGAAAACCCCACAGCGGTGGATGCATTCTCTATCAGCTGGAGACACCTATTTGGGTACATCTTTCCTCCGGTTCCCCTCATTGTGAGAGTCCTTCGGAAGATACTTGCAGAGAGGCCTCAGGCGATACTAATAACGCCATTCTGGCCGAGAAGGTCGTGGTTTCCCCTTCTTTTCCAGCTGTGAAAGGGGGAATTCTGGAAGCTCCCTCTAGTTCCGGATCTTTTACTTCAAGAGGGTCTGTATCATCAGCATCTGGACAGACTACTTCTCACAGCCTGGAGGCTGAAAGATCTGCTCTAGAAGAAAAAGAACTCTCGGACTCAGTAATTAGTACACTTCTCTGCTCACGTAAGGAATCAACTAATAAGAAGTATGCCAAGATCTGGAATAAATTCTCAGAGTGGCTCTGTGAGTCCAACTGTTCGGTCATTAACATTTATTCTATACTACAGTTCCTTCAAGATGGGTTTCAATAGGGTCTCAAGCCTAACACATTAAGGGCACATATGACGGCGATCAATGCCATGACCGAAAACAAATTCATTCATCACCCTCTCATCTTTATTTTTTTTTAAAGCAGTAAGAAAGTTAAAACCTACTTTCCGAGAACCCATACCAGTCTGGGACCTGTCTGTGGTACTCAGAAGATTAACGCCTCTCCATTCGAGCCCCTCCAGCAAGCTGATTTCAAATGGCTTACCTATAAAGTGTCTTTTCTGATTGCAATTACATCTGCAAAGTGGTTGGGCGAGCTACAAGCCCTTTCCCCTAAGCATCCGTACCTAAGAATTCTTCCACATGGAGTGCTACTTCGTACCATGCCATTCTTTCAGCCAAAAGTCTCATCTTCATCTAAAATTAACTGAGAATCTTTCCTTCCAGCGTTCTTTCCTGACCCTGCTGATGAACAGCAGAGCGCCCTACACACACTAGATGTTAAGAGGGCAATTGAGATTTATCTTCTCAGAACCAAAGAGTTCAGAAAGGCAGAGAACCTCCTTCTGTTGTATTTTGGCTCAAGGAGAGGTCAACGTCCAGCCAAAGATACCATTGCAAAGTGGATTAAATCTACAATTATGGAAGCATATGTCCTAGAGGGGATCCCTCCTCCGTTTCCAATCAAGGCACACTTTACAAGAGCCACAGCAGTATCCTGGGAGGAGCAAGCACAAGTATCTATAGAGGACATCTGCAACGCAGCGTCTTGGTCTTCATCACTGACCTTCGCGAATCACTACCGCCTGGGCATCTATGCTAAGAGCTCAGCCTTCGGCACTGGGGTATTAAGTGCAGTACTAAATGCAGAAACCCCCCCTTTGGTATCTAAGCAAATCACGTCATGTCCTGCCGGACTACGAGAAGGGAAAGGAAAAATTCGTACCTGGGATTTTACTTTCATTGAGTACAGAGGCAGCACATCAATACCCTCCCTAATAAATATTTGTTATGGATTTTTTTGTCTGGATCTATTTTTTACAACACAATAATGCATGCTGGTAGCTACCTTATAAAGGGAGCTAATTAATTAATTAATTAATTAATTATTCTGATTTATCTAGGTGAGCGGTCCTACAAACTGAAGGGAATAGGATTAACCCGTGATGTGCTGCCTCCGTACTCAAGGAAAGTAAAATCCCAGGTACGAATTTTTCCTATCCATATTGCTTTATTTGCTCGCTGGATTTTCTATCACATTATACATGTCTCATTTCCATGGTTATGACCACCCTGCAATCCATCAGCATGGCTTTGCTTGCATACAAAAAAAAGCACCAGCATATGTGAGCTCCCACGGTCCCGGCCACCAGAGAGACCAGCATTTTTTTCCGCTGATGGATTACATGGTGGCCATAATCATGGATATGAGCAGTGTATAATTTGCTGCAAAAATGAATCCAGCCAGCAAGGGAAGCAATATGGACAATCACAGTAGTAGTAAGTGGCTTGTATTAACTTTCTCTACATGATAAATGCTACTTGCTGAGGTGACATGACTTTATTGGTTGGAGAGGTGTTCTTTTCATGAAATTTTGTGGCCTTTTTTCTCCTAACATACTTTTGCTCATTGTGGCCAAATAGTTCTATGTTAACCTCAACCACAAGACTTATTTCCAAAATACATCAGGCTTTTTTAGATGTTTTTTTGCTAATTTCTGATATGTGGGCAGGGAAGAGGACAGACCAGCAGTTTTCAATCATCATTTCTACACCAGTTTTTGGCTTAGAAAATGGCTTAAATCTATGACAGCAGGGGAACTGGTGTAGATTTAAGTTTGCCACATGGCCTGCTGAAGAAAACCGCCGAAGTTATGTAGAGGCCTGTGCATCCACATAACTTTGGCACTTTCTCCAGCATTACAGAGACATTTAAGACCAGTATGTAAATCACCAGTCTTAATAAATGAGCCCCATAGTGTGCATTGCCGCTTTTGCAAAATAGTAGTTTTTTTTTTTTATCAAGACTTTATGCAGTTATTTTTTATGGAATTTGCAAAAGTAATCAATAATAATGAAGTATTGTAGATTACTTAAGTGAACCACTATACATTTATAGTAATAATAATATTTGTCTATGTGCATACTAACTTTGTGGTCTGTAAATTTGGAGCAGCTATAGAAACCACTGTCAAAAAATAAGTTCTGTTTGTGCCTGGAGAAAACTAAAGTACATTTAAAAGTGATTATGGCAACCTTATATACTATATTGCTATTCTGTCAGGAACCATGTGCCAAAATATGCTGTTCTCTTTTAATCTCTCACTGTGCTGGCTGTAGTACACTAGGAGCAGTAGTATTACAGCATGCACCTAGCCTGCAGTTCACCAGCATCTTAAAACATTTATTTTTAGAGACAATGGGGGAGATTTAGCATGAGGGGAATTTTTTAAGTAAGTTTTGTAGCAGTCTGGTTGGCAATAATTTGGCAAAAATATAAATCCACCTTTAGGTGTTACTTTTTTGTCTTCTATAGAACTCCTTCACTGGAGCAAGTTTGGAACAATTGTTGTTCCCTTTTTGGGAATTTTTTTAAACCCAGGATTCTGATGTGTAGGGCTTGCTAATTTTCCCCCAGTGTCCTTTGAAATGGAAATATAAAGCCATAGTCATTTACTCCATATAACCAGAGTATCACTACAGTATGTACAGTTGTATTCTTGTATTTCTTAAGTGCTTTAGTTCCTTAGTTTAGAACCTGACTATTTATAATTTTGTGTTCCTGTCTGAGTATTGGTCAGGACAATTATTTATTCAGATAGGTTGTCTTCTCATAATTTACAATTTATATTCAAAGAGGAAGTTTTTCACTCATGTGACTGTCTCTCCTGTGTACTTCAACTTATAATAATACACTGTGTACAAGGGTCTGGATGTGGGATAGCCAGAGTAGACAGCTACCTAGGGTAGAAGGAGGTGCTCTACAAGGTAGGAGATTTTTTGGATTTTGGGACATAGCTTATCCTGTTGTGACTACACTGTCTTCATTTTGCTTGTCGAAGCACCTCTCAGGTCTGAAAATGGCTTTTGGTACTATAGCCACACAATACATAGCCCACATTTATCTATACTGATGCCCAAGGATAGGCCACTAATTTCTTCAGGGAAGAATGATCGTTTACAAAGGGCCATACAATGAGAATGTGACAGGTGAGATTCTCACTCTATTTCATTAAACTGGCAACAGCGAGCTTGAATTCTGTGTCCAGTTATTTGTACAAAGAGATATTTAACAAAAGAACATTTTTTTCAACCCATAGATTATGGATCCTATCTATATTAGAGATGAGTCAATTTCTTGAAATTTGTTTAGGGTCCGATTTCAATGAATTAATTTGGGTCAGATTATCCTTATCAAAAGTGCTCAAATTGCTCTGAAAAGTTCTGCATAACATTCTAAGGTCTCCTAGGACTGTATCAAACTTCTTTTAATATCTGCATAGCTTTCTGTGTGTTATTCATTGAATAATAGCAAGGGCAATAGCTCAGAGAAAGTACTTGCAGTCTGAAACCTCAATGTGCAGCAAGCCTGGAGAGCAGCATTAATCAATCCAGCTGGGAGGTGAAGAAAAATACACATCAGTATCAGCATAGTGTCGCTGGAATCTCTACAGAAAAAAACAGGCACAAAGCCACACATAGCGAAATACCATCAGGCACCAAGTATTCCGAAACAGATTTATTTCTACTCACAAGATGCTAGTGGAAAAACAGCATATGGTAAAGGTTAAAACACGTCCAATACAGTGCTTGTTTCATGGTCACTCATCACTGGACTTAAAGAGGACTTGTCACCACAAAATGCATTACAATCTGAAAGCACCATGTTATAGAACAGGAGAAGCCGGTAGACCGTTATATAGTTTTGTGGCAAAAGATTCAGTACAACCTCTAATTTATACATTTATATCTTTGCTTTTTCTACCACCTGTGAACGGCATTGGTACACTAAGGAAGAATAATACGTGAGTGATAGCATTGTGTGTATAAGTGTACACCTCCCTCCTTGTACCAATAGCTGTTCAAAGGAGGTGAAAAATGCAAATATATAAATGTATACATTACAGTTTTACTGAATGTTTTCCCACAAAGCTATATATCAATCTTCTCAGCTCTCCCTGCTCTATAACATGGC